>NW_027314903.1:0-151907 GCF_023375885.2 Dermacentor andersoni | reverse complement strand
ATGTGCATGCTTAAAACGCGTTTTTGCACAAATCCTTGCGCGGGTGCTAAAAAGAGCAGCATCGGCATGCTTAGCACGTCGTTTGGTAGAAATCCACGTGCGCGTTCTGCCAAAAGCACCATTTGCATGCACATCTTGTGGTTTTGCAGAAAACTTCATCCGCGTCTGCCAAAAGATGCATGTGCATGCTTAAAACGCGTTTTCGCACAAATCCGTGCGCGGGTGCTAAAAGAGCAGCATCGGCATGCTTAGCACGTCGTTTGGTAGAAATCCACGTGCGCGTTCTGCCAAAAGCACCATTTGCATGCACATCTTGTGGTTTTGCAGAAAACTTCATCCGCGTCTACCAAAAGATGCATGTGCATGCTTAAAACGCGTTTTCGCACAAATCCGTGCGCGGGTGCTAAAAAGAGCAGCATCGGCATGCTTAGCACGTCGTTTGGTAGAAATCCACGTGCGCGTTCTGCCAAAAGCACCATTTGCATGCACATCTTGTGGTTTTGCAGAAAACTTCATCCGCGTCTACCAAAAGATGCATGTGCATGCTTAAAACGCGTTTTCGCACAAATGCGTGCGCGGGTGCTAAAAAGAGCAGCATCGGCATGCTTAGCACGTCGTTTGGTAGAAATCCACGTGCGCGTTCTGCCAAAAGCACCATTTGCATGCACATCTTGTGGTTTTGCAGAAAACTTCATCCGCGTCTACCAAAAGATGCATGTGCATGCTTAAAACGCGTTTTCGCACAAATCCGTGCGCGGGTGCTAAAAAGAGCAGCATCGGCATGCTTAGCACGTCGTTTGGTAGAAATCCACGTGCGCGTTCTGCCAAAAGCACCATTTGCATGCACATCTTGTGGTTTTGCAGAAAACTTCATCCGCGTCTACCAAAAGATGCATGTGCATGCTTAAAACGCGTTTTCGCACAAATCCGTGCGCGGGTGCTAAAAAGAGCAGCATCGGCATGCTTAGCACGTCGTTTGGTAGAAATCCACGTGCGCGTTCTGCCAAAAGCACCATTTGCATGCACATCTTGTGGTTTTGCAGAAAACTTCATCCGCGTCTACCAAAAGATGCATGTGCATGCTTAAAACGCGTTTTCGCACAAATGCGTGCGCGGGTGCTAAAAAGAGCAGCATCGGCATGCTTAGCACGTCGTTTGGTAGAAATCCACGTGCGCGTTCTGCCAAAAGCACCATTTGCATGCACATCTTGTGGTTTTGCAGAAAACTTCATCCACGTCTACCAAAAGATGCATGTGCATGCTTAAAACGCGTTTTCGCACAAATGCGTGCGCGGGTGCTAAAAAGAGCAGCATCGGCATGCTTAGCGCGTCGTTTGGTAGAAATTCACGTGCGCGTTCTGCCAAAAGCACCATTTGCATGCACATCTTGTGGTTTTGCAGAAAACTTCATCCGCGTCTACCAAAAGATGCATGTGCATGCTTAAAACGCGTTTTCGCACAAATCCGTGCGCCGGTGCTAAAAAGAGCAGCATCGGCATGCTTAGCACGTCGTTTGGTAGAAATCCACGTGCGCGTTCTGCAAAAAGCACCATTTGCATACACATCTTGTGGTTTTGCAGAAAACTTCACCCGCGTCTACCAAAAGATGCATGTGCATGCTTAAAACGCGTTTTCGCACAAATGCGTGCGCGGGTGCTAAAAAGAGCAGCATCGGCATGCTTAGCACGTCGTTTGGTAGAAATCCACGTGCGCGTTCTGCAAAAAGCACCATTTGCATGCACATATTGTGGTTTTGCAGAAAACTTTATCCGCGTCTACCAAAAGATGCATGTGCATGCTTAAAACGCGTTTTCGCACAAATGCGTGCGCGGGTGCTAAAAAGAGCAGCATCGCATGCTTAGCACGTCGTTTGGTAGAAATCCACGTGCGCGTTCTGCCAAAAGCACCATTTGCATGCACATCTTGTGGTTTTGCAGAAAACTTCATCCACGTCTACCAAAAGATGCATGTGCATGCTTAAAACGCGTTTTCGCACAAATGCGTGCGCGGGTGCTAAAAAGAGCAGCATCGGCATGCTTAGCGCGTCGTTTGGTAGAAATCCACGTGCGCGTTCTGCCAAAAGCACCATTTGCATGCACATCTTGTGGTTTTGCAGAAAACTTCATCCGCGTCTACCAAAAGATGCATGTGCATGCTTAAAACGCGTTTTCGCACAAATCCGTGCGCCGGTGCTAAAAAGAGCAGCATCGGCATGCTTAGCACGTCGTTTGGTAGAAATCCACGTGCGCGTTCTGCCAAAAGCACCATTTGCATGCACATCTTGTGGTTTTGCAGAAAACTTCATCCGCGTCTACCAAAAGATGCATGTGCATGCTTAAAACGCGTTTTCGCACAAATCCGTGCGCGGGTGCTAAAAAGAGCAGCATCGGCATGCTTAGCACGTCGTTTGGTAGAAATCCACGTGCGCGTTCTGCCAAAAGCACCATTTGCATGCACATCTTGTGGTTTTGCAGAAAACTTCATCCGCGTCTACCAAAAGATGCATGTGCATGCTTAAAACGCGTTTTCGCACAAATGCGTGCGCGGGTGCTAAAAAGAGCAGCATCGGCATGCTTAGCACGTCGTTTGGTAGAAATCCACGTGCGCGTTCTGCCAAAAGCACCATTTGCATGCACATCTTGTGGTTTTGCAGAAAACTTCATCCGCGTCTACCAAAAGATGCATGTGCATGCTTAAAACGCGTTTTCGCACAAATCCGTGCGCGGGTGCTAAAAAGAGCAGCATCGGCATGCTTAGCACGTCGTTTGGTAGAAATCCACGTACGCGTTCTGCCAAAAGCACCATTTGCATGCACATCTTGTGGTTTTGCAGAAAACTTCATCCGCGTCAACCAAAAGATGCATGTGCATGCTTAAAACGCGTTTTCGCACAAATCCGTGCGCGGGTGCTAAAAAGAGCAGCATCGGCATGCTTAGCACGTCGTTTGGTAGAAATCCACGTGCGCGTTCTGCCAAATGCACCATTTGCATGCACATCTTGTGGTTTTGCAGAAAACTTCATCCGCGTCTACCAAAAGATGCATGTGCATGCTTAAAACGCGTTTTCGCACAAATCCGTGCGCGGGTGCTAAAAAGAGCAGCATCGGCATGCTTAGCACGTCGTTTGGTAGAAATCCACGTGCGCGTTCTGCCAAAAGCACCATTTGCATGCACACCTTGTGGTTTTGCAGAAAACTTCATCCGCGTCTACCAAAAGATGCATGTGCATGCTTAAAACGCGTTTTCGCACAAATCCGTGCGCGGGTGCTAAAAAGAGCAGCATCGGCATGCTTAGCACGTCGTTTGGTAGAAATCCACGTGCGCGTTCTGCCAAAAGCACCATTCGCATGCACATCTTGTGGTTTTGCAGAAAACTTCATCCGCGTCAACCAAAAGATGCATGTGCATGCTTAAAACGCGTTTTCGCACAAATCCGTGCGCGGGTGCTAAAAAGAGCAGCATCGGCATGCTTAGCACGTCGTTTGGTAGAAATCTACGTGCGCGTTCTGCCAAAAGCACCATTTGCATGCACATCTTGTGGTTTTGCAGAAAACTTCATCCGCGTCTACCAAAAGATGCATGTGCATGCTTAAAACGCGTTTTCGCACAAATGCGTGCGCGGGTGCTAAAAAGAGCAGCATCGGCATGCTTAGCACGTCGTTTGGTAGAAATCCACGTGCGCGTTCTGCAAAAAGCACCATTTGCATGCCCATATTGTGGTTTTGCAGAAAACTTCATCCGCGTCTACCAAAAGATGCATGTGCATGCTTAAAACGCGTTCTCGCACAAATCCGTGCGCGGGTGCTAAAAAGAGCAGCATCGGCATGCTTAGCACGTCGTTTGGTAGAAATCCACGTGCGCGTTCTGCCAAAAGCACCATTTGCATGCACATCTTGTGGTTTTGCAGAAAACTTCATCCGCGTCTACCAAAAGATGCATGTGCATGCTTAAAACGCGTTTTCGCACAAATGCGTGCGCGGGTGCTAAAAAGAGCAGCATCGGCATGCTTAGCGCGTCGTTTGGTAGAAATCCACGTGCGCGTTCTGCCAAAAGCACCATTTGCATGCACATCTTGTGGTTTTGCAGAAAACTTCATCCGCGTCTACCAAAAGATGCATGTGCATGCTTAAAACGCGTTTTCGCACAAATCCGTGCGCCGGTGCTAAAAAGAGCAGCATCGGCATGCTTAGCACGTCGTTTGGTAGAAATCCACGTGCGCGTTCTACCAAAAGCACCATTTGCATGCACATCTTGTGGTTTTGCAGAAAACTTCATCCGCGTCTACCAAAATATGCATGTGCATGCTTAAAACGCGTTTTCGCACAAATCCGTGCGCGGGTGCTAAAAAGAGCAGCATCGGCATGCTTAGCACGTCGTTTGGTAGAAATCCACGTGCGCGTTCTGCCAAAAGCACCATTTGCATGCACATCTTGTGGTTTTGCAGAAAACTTCATCCGCGTCTACCAAAAGATGCATGTGCATGCTTAAAACGCGTTTTCGCACAAATCCGTGCGCGGGTGCTAAAAAGAGCAGCATCGGCATGCTTAGCACGTCGTCTAGTAGAAATCCACGTGCGCGTTCTGCAAAAAGCACCATTTGCACGCACATCTTGTGGTTTTGCAGAAAACTTCATCCGCGTCTACCAAAACATGCATCTGCATGCTTAAAACGCGTTTTCGCAAAATGCGTGCGCGGGTGCTAAAAAGAGCAGCATCGGCATGCTTAGCACGTCGTTTGGTAGAAATCCACGTGCGCGTTCTGCCAAAAGCACCATTTGCATGCACATATTGTGGTTTTGCACAAAACTTCATCCGCGTCTACCAAAAGATGCATGTGCATGCTTAAAACGCGTTTTTGCACAAATCCTTGCGCGGGTGCTAAAAAGAGCAGCATCGGCATGCTTAGCACGTCGTTTGGTAGAAATCCACGTGCGCGTTCTGCCAAAAGCACCATTTGCATGCACATCTTGTGGTTTTGCAGAAAACTTCATCCGCGTCTACCAAAAGATGCATGTGCATGCTTAAAACGCGTTTTCGCACAAATCCGTGCGCGGGTGCTAAAAAGAGCAGCATCGGCATGCTTAGCACGTCGTCTGGTAGAAATCCACGTGCGCGTTCTGCAAAAAGCACCATTTGCACGCACATCTTGTGGTTTTGCAGAAAACTTCATCCGCGTCTACCAAAACATGCATCTGCATGCTTAAAACGCGTTTTCGCAAAATGCGTGCGCGGGTGCTAAAAAGAGCAGCATCGGCATGCTTAGCACGTCGTTTGGTAGAAATCCACGTGCGCGTTCTGCCAAAAGCACCATTTGCATGCACATATTGTGGTTTTGCACAAAACTTCATCCGCGTCTACCAAAAGATGCATGTGCATGCTTAAAACGCGTTTTTGCACAAATCCTTGCGCGGGTGCTAAAAAGAGCAGCATCGGCATGCTTAGCACGTCGTTTGGTAGAAATCCACGTGCGCGTTCTGCCAAAAGCACCATTTGCATGCACATCTTGTGGTTTTGCAGAAAACTTCATCCGCGTCTGCCAAAAGATGCATGTGCATGCTTAAAACGCGTTTTCGCACAAATCCGTGCGCGGGTGCTAAAAAGAGCAGCATCGGCATGCTTAGCACGTCGTTTGGTAGAAATCCACGTGCGCGTTCTGCCAAAAGCACCATTTGCATGCACATCTTGTGGTTTTGCAGAAAACTTCATCCGCGTCTACCAAAAGATGCATGTGCATGCTTAAAACGCGTTTTCGCACAAATCCGTGCGCGGGTGCTAAAAAGAGCAGCATCGGCATGCTTAGCACGTCGTTTGGTAGAAATCCACGTGCGCGTTCTGCCAAAAGCACCATTTGCATGCACATCTTGTGGTTTTGCAGAAAACTTCATCCGCGTCTACCAAAAGATGCATGTGCATGCTTAAAACGCGTTTTCGCACAAATGCGTGCGCGGGTGCTAAAAAGAGCAGCATCGGCATGCTTAGCACGTCGTTTGGTAGAAATCCACGTGCGCGTTCTGCCAAAAGCACCATTTGCATGCACATCTTGTGGTTTTGCAGAAAACTTCATCCGCGTCTACCAAAAGATGCATGTGCATGCTTAAAACGCGTTTTCGCACAAATCCGTGCGCGGGTGCTAAAAAGAGCAGCATCGGCATGCTTAGCACGTCGTTTGGTAGAAATCCACGTGCGCGTTCTGCCAAAAGCACCATTTGCATGCACATCTTGTGGTTTTGCAGAAAACTTCATCCGCGTCTACCAAAAGATGCATGTGCATGCTTAAAACGCGTTTTCGCACAAATCCGTGCGCGGGTGCTAAAAAGAGCAGCATCGGCATGCTTAGCACGTCGTTTGGTAGAAATCCACGTGCGCGTTCTGCCAAAAGCACCATTTGCATGCACATCTTGTGGTTTTGCAGAAAACTTCATCCGCGTCTACCAAAAGATGCATGTGCATGCTTAAAACGCGTTTTCGCACAAATGCGTGCGCGGGTGCTAAAAAGAGCAGCATCGGCATGCTTAGCACGTCGTTTGGTAGAAATCCACGTGCGCGTTCTGCCAAAAGCACCATTTGCATGCACATCTTGTGGTTTTGCAGAAAACTTCATCCACGTCTACCAAAAGATGCATGTGCATGCTTAAAACGCGTTTTCGCACAAATGCGTGCGCGGGTGCTAAAAAGAGCAGCATCGGCATGCTTAGCGCGTCGTTTGGTAGAAATCCACGTGCGCGTTCTGCCAAAAGCACCATTTGCATGCACATCTTGTGGTTTTGCAGAAAACTTCATCCGCGTCTACCAAAAGATGCATGTGCATGCTTAAAACGCGTTTTCGCACAAATCCGTGCGCCGGTGCTAAAAAGAGCAGCATCGGCATGCTTAGCACGTCGTTTGGTAGAAATCCACGTGCGCGTTCTGCAAAAAGCACCATTTGCATACACATCTTGTGGTTTTGCAGAAAACTTCACCCGCGTCTACCAAAAGATGCATGTGCATGCTTAAAACGCGTTTTCGCACAAATGCGTGCGCGGGTGCTAAAAAGAGCAGCATCGGCATGCTTAGCACGTCGTTTGGTAGAAATCCACGTGCGCGTTCTGCAAAAAGCACCATTTGCATGCACATATTGTGGTTTTGCAGAAAACTTTATCCGCGTCTACCAAAAGATGCATGTGCATGCTTAAAACGCGTTTTCGCACAAATGCGTGCGCGGGTGCTAAAAAGAGCAGCATCGGCATGCTTAGCACGTCGTTTGGTAGAAATCCACGTGCGCGTTCTGCCAAAAGCACCATTTGCATGCACATCTTGTGGTTTTGCAGAAAACTTCATCCACGTCTACCAAAAGATGCATGTGCATGCTTAAAACGCGTTTTCGCACAAATGCGTGCGCGGGTGCTAAAAAGAGCAGCATCGGCATGCTTAGCGCGTCGTTTGGTAGAAATCCACGTGCGCGTTCTGCCAAAAGCACCATTTGCATGCACATCTTGTGGTTTTGCAGAAAACTTCATCCGCGTCTACCAAAAGATGCATGTGCATGCTTAAAACGCGTTTTCGCACAAATCCGTGCGCCGGTGCTAAAAAGAGCAGCATCGGCATGCTTAGCACGTCGTTTGGTAGAAATCCACGTGCGCGTTCTGCCAAAAGCACCATTTGCATGCACATCTTGTGGTTTTGCAGAAAACTTCATCCGCGTCTACCAAAAGATGCATGTGCATGCTTAAAACGCGTTTTCGCACAAATCCGTGCGCGGGTGCTAAAAAGAGCAGCATCGGCATGCTTAGCACGTCGTTTGGTAGAAATCCACGTGCGCGTTCTGCCAAAAGCACCATTTGCATGCACATCTTGTGGTTTTGCAGAAAACTTCATCCGCGTCTACCAAAAGATGCATGTGCATGCTTAAAACGCGTTTTCGCACAAATGCGTGCGCGGGTGCTAAAAAGAGCAGCATCGGCATGCTTAGCACGTCGTTTGGTAGAAATCCACGTGCGCGTTCTGCCAAAAGCACCATTTGCATGCACATCTTGTGGTTTTGCAGAAAACTTCATCCGCGTCTACCAAAAGATGCATGTGCATGCTTAAAACGCGTTTTCGCACAAATCCGTGCGCGGGTGCTAAAAAGAGCAGCATCGGCATGCTTAGCACGTCGTTTGGTAGAAATCCACGTACGCGTTCTGCCAAAAGCACCATTTGCATGCACATCTTGTGGTTTTGCAGAAAACTTCATCCGCGTCAACCAAAAGATGCATGTGCATGCTTAAAACGCGTTTTCGCACAAATCCGTGCGCGGGTGCTAAAAAGAGCAGCATCGGCATGCTTAGCACGTCGTTTGGTAGAAATCCACGTGCGCGTTCTGCCAAATGCACCATTTGCATGCACATCTTGTGGTTTTGCAGAAAACTTCATCCGCGTCTACCAAAAGATGCATGTGCATGCTTAAAACGCGTTTTCGCACAAATCCGTGCGCGGGTGCTAAAAAGAGCAGCATCGGCATGCTTAGCACGTCGTTTGGTAGAAATCCACGTGCGCGTTCTGCCAAAAGCACCATTTGCATGCACACCTTGTGGTTTTGCAGAAAACTTCATCCGCGTCTACCAAAAGATGAATGTGCATGCTTAAAACGCGTTTTCGCACAAATCCGTGCGCGGGTGCTAAAAAGAGCAGCATCGGCATGCTTAGCACGTCGTTTGGTAGAAATCCACGTGCGCGTTCTGCCAAAAGCACCATTCGCATGCACATCTTGTGGTTTTGCAGAAAACTTCATCCGCGTCAACCAAAAGATGCATGTGCATGCTTAAAACGCGTTTTCGCACAAATCCGTGCGCGGGTGCTAAAAAGAGCAGCATCGGCATGCTTAGCACGTCGTTTGGTAGAAATCCACGTGCGCGTTCTGCCAAAAGCACCATTTGCATGCACATCTTGTGGTTTTGCAGAAAACTTCATCCGCGTCTACCAAAAGATGCATGTGCATGCTTAAAACGCGTTTTCGCACAAATCCGTGCGCGGGTGCTAAAAAGAGCAGCATCGGCATGCTTAGCACGTCGTTTGGTAGAAATCCACGTGCGCGTTCTGCCAAAAGCACCATTTGCATGCACATCTTGTGGTTTTGCAGAAAACTTCATCCGCGTCTACCAAAAGATGCATGTGCATGCTTAAAACGCGTTTTCGCACAAATCCGTGCGCGGGTGCTAAAAAGAGCAGCATCGGCATGCTTAGCGCGTCGTTTGGTAGAAATCCACGTGCGCGTTCTGCCAAAAGCACCATTTGCATGCACACCTTGTGGTTTTGCAGAAAACTTCATCCGCGTCTACCAAAAGATGCATGTGCATGCTTAAAACGCGTTTTCGCACAAATCCGTGCGCGGGTGCTAAAAAGAGCAGCATCGGCATGCTTAGCACGTCGTTTGGTAGAAATCCACGTGCGCGTTCTGCCAAAAGCACCATTCGCATGCACATCTTGTGGTTTTGCAGAAAACTTCATCCGCGTCAACCAAAAGATGCATGTGCATGCTTAAAACGCGTTTTCGCACAAATCCGTGCGCGGGTGCTAAAAAGAGCAGCATCGGCATGCTTAGCACGTCGTTTGGTAGAAATCCACGTGCGCGTTCTGCCAAAAGCACCATTTGAATGCACATCATGTGGTTTTGCAGAAAACTTCATCCGCGTCTACCAAAAGATGCATGTGCATGCTTAAAACGCGTTTTCGCACAAATCCGTGCGCGGGTGCTAAAAAGAGCAGCATCGGCATGCTTAGCACGTCGTTTGGTAGAAATCTACGTGCGCGTTCTGCCAAAAGCACCATTTGCATGCACATCTTGTGGTTTTGCAGAAAACTTCATCCGCGTCTACCAAAAGATGCATGTGCATGCTTAAAACGCGTTTTCGCACAAATGCGTGCGCGGGTGCTAAAAAGAGCAGCATCGGCATGCTTAGCACGTCGTTTGGTAGAAATCCACGTGCGCGTTCTGCAAAAAGCACCATTTGCATGCCCATATTGTGGTTTTGCAGAAAACTTCATCCGCGTCTACCAAAAGATGCATGTGCATGCTTAAAACGCGTTTTCGCACAAATGCGTGCGCGGGTGCTAAAAAGAGCAGCATCGGCATGCTTAGCACGTCGTTTGGTAGAAATCCACGTGCGCGTTCTGCCAAAAGCACCATTTGCATGCACATCTTGTGGTTTTGCAGAAAACTTCATCCGCGTCTACCAAAAGATGCATGTGCATGCTTAAAACGCGTTTTCGCACAAATGCGTGCGCGGGTGCTAAAAAGAGCAGCATCGGCATGCTTAGCACGTCGTTTGGTAGAAATCCACGTGCGCGTTCTGCAAAAAGCACCATTTGCATGCCCATATTGTGGTTTTGCAGAAAACTTCATCCGCGTCTACCAAAAGATGCATGTGCATGCTTAAAACGCGTTTTCGCACAAATGCGTGCGCGGGTGCTAAAAAGAGCAGCATCGGCATGCTTAGCACGTCGTTTGGTAGAAATCCACGTGCGCGTTCTGCCAAAAGCACCTTTTGCATGCACATCTTGTGGTTTTGCAGAAAACTTCATCCGCGTCTACCAAAAGATGCATGTGCATGCTTAAAACGCGTTTTCGCACAAATGCGTGCGCGGGTGCTAAAAAGAGCAGCATCGGCATGCTTAGCACGTCGTTTGGTAGAAATCCACGTGCGCGTTCTGCCAAAAGCACCATTTGCATGCACATCTTGTGGTTTTGCAGAAAACTTCATCCGCGTCTACCAAAAGATGCATGTGCATGCTTAAAACGCGTTTTCGCACAAATCCGTGCGCGGGTGCTAAAAAGAGCAGCATCGGCATGCTTAGCACGTCGTTTGGTAGAAATCCACGTGCGCGTTCTGCCAAAAGCACCATTCGCATGGACATCTTGTGGTTTTGCAGAAAACTTCATCCGCGTCAACCAAAAGATGCATGTGCATGCTTAAAACGCGTTTTCGCACAAATCCGTGCGCGGGTGCTAAAAAGAGCAGCATCGGCATGCTTAGCACGTCGTTTGGTAGAAATCCACGTGCGCGTTCTGCCAAAAGCACCATTTGCATGCACATCTTGTGGTTTTGCAGAAAACTTCATCCGCGTCTACCAAAAGATGCATGTGCATGCTTAAAACGCGTTTTCGCACAAATCCGTGCGCGGGTGCTAAAAAGAGCAGCATCGGCATGCTTAGCACGTCGTTTGGTAGAAATCCACGTGCGCGTTCTGCCAAAAGCACCATTTGCATGCACATCTTGTGGTTTTGCAGAAAACTTCATCCGCGTCTACCAAAAGATGCATGTGCATGCTTAAAACGCGTTTTCGCACAAATCCGTGCGCGGGTGCTAAAAAGAGCAGCATCGGCATGCTTAGCGCGTCGTTTGGTAGAAATCCACGTGCGCGTTCTGCCAAAAGCACCATTTGCATGCACACCTTGTGGTTTTGCAGAAAACTTCATCCGCGTCTACCAAAAGATGCATGTGCATGCTTAAAACGCGTTTTCGCACAAATCCGTGCGCGGGTGCTAAAAAGAGCAGCATCGGCATGCTTAGCACGTCGTTTGGTAGAAATCCACGTGCGCGTTCTGCCAAAAGCACCATTCGCATGCACATCTTGTGGTTTTGCAGAAAACTTCATCCGCGTCAACCAAAAGATGCATGTGCATGCTTAAAACGCGTTTTCGCACAAATCCGTGCGCGGGTGCTAAAAAGAGCAGCATCGGCATGCTTAGCACGTCGTTTGGTAGAAATCCACGTGCGCGTTCTGCCAAAAGCACCATTCGCATGCACATCTTGTGGTTTTGCAGAAAACTTCATCCGCGTCAACCAAAAGATGCATGTGCATGCTTAAAACGCGTTTTCGCACAAATCCGTGCGCGGGTGCTAAAAAGAGCAGCATCGGCATGCTTAGCACGTCGTTTGGTAGAAATCCACGTGCGCGTTCTGCCAAAAGCACCATTTGCATGCACATCATGTGGTTTTGCAGAAAACTTCATCCGCGTCTACCAAAAGATGCATGTGCATGCTTAAAACGCGTTTTCGCACAAATCCGTGCGCGGGTGCTAAAAAGAGCAGCATCGGCATGCTTAGCACGTCGTTTGGTAGAAATCTACGTGCGCGTTCTGCCAAAAGCACCATTTGCATGCACATCTTGTGGTTTTGCAGAAAACTTCATCCGCGTCTACCAAAAGATGCATGTGCATGCTTAAAACGCGTTTTCGCACAAATGCGTGCGCGGGTGCTAAAAAGAGCAGCATCGGCATGCTTAGCACGTCGTTTGGTAGAAATCCACGTGCGCGTTCTGCAAAAAGCACCATTTGCATGCCCATATTGTGGTTTTGCAGAAAACTTCATCCGCGTCTACCAAAAGATGCATGTGCATGCTTAAAACGCGTTTTCGCACAAATGCGTGCGCGGGTGCTAAAAAGAGCAGCATCGGCATGCTTAGCACGTCGTTTGGTAGAAATCCACGTGCGCGTTCTGCCAAAAGCACCTTTTGCATGCACATCTTGTGGTTTTGCAGAAAACTTCATCCGCGTCTACCAAAAGATGCATGTGCATGCTTAAAACGCGTTTTCGCACAAATGCGTGCGCGGGTGCTAAAAAGAGCAGCATCGGCATGCTTAGCACGTCGTTTGGTAGAAATCCACGTGCGCGTTCTGCCAAAAGCACCATTTGCATGCACATCTTGTGGTTTTGCAGAAAACTTCATCCGCGTCTACCAAAAGATGCATGTGCATGCTTAAAACACGTTTTCGCACAAATCCGTGCGCGGGTGCTAAAAAGAGCAGCATCGGCATGCTTAGCACGTCGTTTGGTAGAAATCCACGTGCGCGTTCTGCCAAAAGCACCATTTGCATGCACATCTTGTGGTTTTGCAGAAAACTTCATCCGCGTCTACCAAAAGATGCATGTGCATGCTTAAAACGCGTTTTCGCACAAATCCGTGCGCGGGTGCTAAAAAGAGCAGCATCGGCATGCTTAGCGCGTCGTTTGGTAGAAATCCACGTGCGCGTTCTGCCAAAAGCACCATTTGCATGCACACCTTGTGGTTTTGCAGAAAACTTCATCCGCGTCTACCAAAAGATGCATGTGCATGCTTAAAACGCGTTTTCGCACAAATCCGTGCGCGGGTGCTAAAAAGAGCAGCATCGGCATGCTTAGCACGTCGTTTGGTAGAAATCCACGTGCGCGTTCTGCCAAAAGCACCATTTGCATGCACACCTTGTGGTTTTGCAGAAAACTTCATCCGCGTCTACCAAAAGATGCATGTGCATGCTTAAAACGCGTTTTCGCACAAATCCGTGCGCGGGTGCTAAAAAGAGCAGCATCGGCATGCTTAGCACGTCGTTTGGTAGAAATCCACGTGCGCGTTCTGCCAAAAGCACCATTCGCATGCACATCTTGTGGTTTTGCAGAAAACTTCATCCGCGTCAACCAAAAGATGCATGTGCATGCTCAAAACGCGTTTTCGCACAAATCCGTGCGCGGGTGCTAAAAAGAGCAGCATCGGCATGCTTAGCACGTCGTTTGGTAGAAATCCCCGTGCGCGTTCTGCCAAAAGCACCATTTGCATGCACATCTTCTGGTTTTGCCGAAAACTTCATCCGCGTCTACCAAAAGATGCATGTGCATGCTTAAAACGCGTTTTCGCACAAATCCGTGCGCGGGTGCTAAAAAGAGCAGCATCGGCATGCTTAGCACGTCGTTTGGTAGAAATCCACGTGCGCGTTCTGCCAAAAGCACCATTTGCATGCACATCTTGTGGTTTTGCAGAAAACTTCATCCGCGACTACCAAAAGATGCATGTGCATGCTTAAAACGCGTTTTCGCACAAATGCGTGCGCGGGTGCTAAAAAGAGCAGCATCGGCATGCTTAGCACGTCGTTCGGTAGAAATCCACGTGCGCGTTCTGCCAAAAGCACCATTTGCATGCACATCTTGTGGTTTTGCAGAAAACTTCATCCACGTCTACCAAAAGATGCATGTGCATGCTTAAAACGCGTTTTCGCACAAATCCGTGCGCGGGTGCTAAAAAGAGCAGCATCGGCATGCTTAGCACGTCGTCTGGTAGAAATCCACGTGCGCGTTCTGCAAAAAGCACCATTTGCATGCACATCTTGTGGTTTTGCAGAAAACTTCATCCGCGTCTACCAAAAGATGCATGTGCATGCTTAAAACGCGTTTTCGCACAAATCCGTGCGCGGGTGCTAAAAAGAGCAGCATCGGCATGCTTAGCACGTCGTTTGGTAGAAATCCACGTGCGCGTTCTGCCAAAAGCACCATTTGCATGCACATCATGTGGTTTTGCAGAAAACTTCATCCGCGTCTACCAAAAGATGCATGTGCATGCTTAAAACGCGTTTTCGCACAAATCCGTGCGCGGGTGCTAAAAAGAGCAGCATCGGCATGCTTAGCACGTCGTTTGGTAGAAATCTACGTGCGCGTTCTGCCAAAAGCACCATTTGCATGCACATCTTGTGGTTTTGCAGAAAACTTCATCCGCGTCTACCAAAAGATGCATGTGCATGCTTAAAACGCGTTTTCGCACAAATGCGTGCGCGGGTGCTAAAAAGAGCAGCATCGGCATGCTTAGCACGTCGTTTGGTAGAAATCCACGTGCGCGTTCTGCCAAAAGCACCATTCGCATGCACATCTTGTGGTTTTGCAGAAAACTTCATCCGCGTCTACCAAAAGATGCATGTGCATGCTTAAAACGCGTTTTCGCACAAATGCGTGCGCGGGTGCTAAAAAGAGCAGCATCGGCATGCTTAGCACGTCGTTTGGTAGAAATCCACGTGCGCGTTCTGCCAAAAGCACCTTTTGCATGCACATCTTGTGGTTTTGCAGAAAACTTCATCCGCGTCTACCAAAAGATGCATGTGCATGCTTAAAACGCGTTTTCGCACAAATGCGTGCGCGGGTGCTAAAAAGAGCAGCATCGGCATGCTTAGCACGTCGTTTGGTAGAAATCCACGTGCGCGTTCTGCCAAAAGCACCATTTGCATGCACATCTTGTGGTTTTGCAGAAAACTTCATCCGCGTCTACCAAAAGATGCATGTGCATGCTTAAAACACGTTTTCGCACAAATCCGTGCGCGGGTGCTAAAAAGAGCAGCATCGGCATGCTTAGCACGTCGTTTGGTAGAAATCCACGTGCGCGTTCTGCCAAAAGCACCATTTGCATGCACATCTTGTGGTTTTGCAGAAAACTTCATCCGCGTCTACCAAAAGATGCATGTGCATGCTTAAAACGCGTTTTCGCACAAATCCGTGCGCGGGTGCTAAAAAGAGCAGCATCGGCATGCTTAGCGCGTCGTTTGGTAGAAATCCACGTGCGCGTTCTGCCAAAAGCACCATTTGCATGCACACCTTGTGGTTTTGCAGAAAACTTCATCCGCGTCTACCAAAAGATGCATGTGCATGCTTAAAACGCGTTTTCGCACAAATCCGTGCGCGGGTGCTAAAAAGAGCAGCATCGGCATGCTTAGCACGTCGTTTGGTAGAAATCCACGTGCGCGTTCTGCCAAAAGCACCATTCGCATGCACATCTTGTGGTTTTGCAGAAAACTTCATCCGCGTCAACCAAAAGATGCATGTGCATGCTTAAAACGCGTTTTCGCACAAATCCGTGCGCGGGTGCTAAAAAGAGCAGCATCGGCATGCTTAGCACGTCGTTTGGTAGAAATCCACGTGCGCGTTCTGCCAAAAGCACCATTTGCATGCACATCATGTGGTTTTGCAGAAAACTTCATCCGCGTCTACCAAAAGATGCATGTGCATGCTTAAAACGCGTTTTCGCACAAATCCGTGCGCGGGTGCTAAAAAGAGCAGCATCGGCATGCTTAGCACGTCGTTTGGTAGAAATCTACGTGCGCGTTCTGCCAAAAGCACCATTTGCATGCACATCTTGTGGTTTTGCAGAAAACTTCATCCGCGTCTACCAAAAGATGCATGTGCATGCTTAAAACGCGTTTTCGCACAAATGCGTGCGCGGGTGCTAAAAAGAGCAGCATCGGCATGCTTAGCACGTCGTTTGGTAGAAATCGACGTGCGCGTTCTGCCAAAAGCACCATTCGCATGCACATCTTGTGGTTTTGCAGAAAACTTCATCCGCGTCTACCAAAAGATGCATGTGCATGCTTAAAACGCGTTTTCGCACAAATCCGTGCGCGGGTGCTAAAAAGAGCAGCATCGGCATGCTTAGCACGTCGTTTGGTAGAAATCCACGTGCGCGTTCTGCCAAAAGCACCATTTGCATGCACATCTTGTGGTTTTGCAGAAAACTTCATCCGCGTCTACCAAAAGATGCATGTGCATGCTTAAAACGCGTTTTCGCACAAATCCGTGCGCGGGTGCTAAAAAGAGCAGCATCGGCATGCTTAGCACGTCGTTTGGTAGAAATCCACGTGCGCGTTCTGCCAAAAGCACCATTCGCATGGACATCTTGTGGTTTTGCAGAAAACTTAATCCGCGTCAACCAAAAGATGCATGTGCATGCTTAAAACGCGTTTTCGCACAAATCCGTGCGCGGGTGCTAAAAAGAGCAGCATCGGCATGCTTAGCACGTCGTTTGGTAGAAATCCACGTGCGCGTTCTGCCAAAAGCACCATTTGCATGCACATCTTGTGGTTTTGCAGAAAACTTCATCCGCGTCTACCAAAAGATGCATGTGCATGCTTAAAACGCGTTTTCGCACAAATGCGTGCGCGGGTGCTAAAAAGAGCAGCATCGGCATGCTTAGCACGTCGTTTGGTAGAAATCCACGTGCGCGTTCTGCAAAAAGCACCATTTGCATGCCCATATTGTGGTTTTGCAGAAAACTTCATCCGCGTCTACCAAAAGATGCATGTGCATGCTTAAAACGCGTTTTCGCACAAATGCGTGCGCGGGTGCTAAAAAGAGCAGCATCGGCATGCTTAGCACGTCGTTTGGTAGAAATCCACGTGCGCGTTCTGCCAAAAGCACCTTTTGCATGCACATCTTGTGGTTTTGCAGAAAACTTCATCCGCGTCTACCAAAAGATGCATGTGCATGCTTAAAACGCGTTTTCGCACAAAAGCGTGCGCGGGTGCTAAAAAGAGCAGCATCGGCATGCTTAGCACGTCGTTTGGTAGAAATCCACGTGCGCGTTCTGCCAAAAGCACCATTTGCATGCACATCTTGTGGTTTTGCAGAAAACTTCATCCGCGTCTACCAAAAGATGCATGTGCATGCTTAAAATGCGTTTTCGCACAAATCCGTGCGCGGGTGCTAAAAAGAGCAGCATCGGCATGCTTAGCACGTCGTTTGGTAGAAATCCACGTGCGCGTTCTGCCAAAAGCACCATTTGCATGCACATCTTGTGGTTTTGCAGAAAACTTCATCCGCGTCTACCAAAAGATGCATGTGCATGCTTAAAACGCGTTTTCGCACAAATCCGTGCGCGGGTGCTAAAAAGAGCAGCATCGGCATGCTTAGCACGTCGTTTGGTAGAAATCCACGTGCGCGTTCTGCCAAAAGCACCATTCGCATGCACATCTTGTGGTTTTGCAGAAAACTTCATCCGCGTCAACCAAAAGATGCATGTGCATGCTTAAAACGCGTTTTCGCACAAATCCGTGCGCGGGTGCTAAAAAGAGCAGCATCGGCATGCTTAGCACGTCGTTTGGTAGAAATCCACGTGCGCGTTCTGCCAAAAGCACCATTTGCATGCACATCTTGTGGTTTTGCAGAAAACTTCATCCGCGTCTACCAAAAGATGCATGTGCATGCTTAAAACGCGTTTTCGCACAAATCCGTGCGCGGGTGCTAAAAAGAGCAGCATCGGCATGCTTAGCACGTCGTTTGGTAGAAATCCACGTGCGCGTTCTGCCAAAAGCACCATTTGCATGCACATCTTGTGGTTTTGCAGAAAACTTCATCCGCGTCTACCAAAAGATGCATGTGCATGCTTAAAACGCGTTTTCGCACAAATGCGTGCGCGGGTGCTAAAAAGAGCAGCATCGGCATGCTTAGCACGTCGTTTGGTAGAAATCCCCGTGCGCGTTCTGCAAAAAGCACCATTTGCATGCCCATATTGTGGTTTTGCAGAAAACTTCATCCGCGTCTACCAAAAGATGCATGTGCATGCTTAAAACGCGTTTTCGCACAAATGCGTGCGCGGGTGCTAAAAAGAGCAGCATCGGCATGCTTAGCACGTCGTTTGGTAGAAATCCACGTGCGCGTTCTGCCAAAAGCACCTTTTGCATGCACATCTTGTGGTTTTGCAGAAAACTTCATCCGCGTCTACCAAAAGATGCATGTGCATGCTTAAAACGCGTTTTCGCACAAATGCGTGCGCGGGTGCTAAAAAGAGCAGCATCGGCATGCTTAGCACGTCGTTTGGTAGAAATCCACGTGCGCGTTCTGCCAAAAGCACCATTTGCATGCACATCTTGTGGTTTTGCAGAAAACTTCATCCGCGTCTACCAAAAGATGCATGTGCATGCTTAAAATGCGTTTTCGCACAAATCCGTGCGCGGGTGCTAAAAAGAGCAGCATCGGCATGCTTAGCACGTCGTTTGGTAGAAATCCACGTGCGCGTTCTGCCAAAAGCACCATTTGCATGCACATCTTGTGGTTTTGCAGAAAACTTCATCCGCGTCTACCAAAAGATGCATGTGCATGCTTAAAACGCGTTTTCGCACAAATCCGTGCGCGGGTGCTAAAAAGAGCAGCATCGGCATGCTTAGCACGTCGTTTGGTAGAAATCCACGTGCGCGTTCTGCCAAAAGCACCATTTGCATGCACATCTTGTGGTTTTGCAGAAAACTTCATCCGCGTCTACCAAAAGATGCATGTGCATGCTTAAAACGCGTTTTCGCACAAATCCGTGCGCGGGTGCTAAAAAGAGCAGCATCGGCATGCTTAGCACGTCGTTTGGTAGAAATCCACGTGCGCGTTCTGCCAAAAGCACCATTTGCATGCACATCTTGTGGTTTTGCAGAAAACTTCATCCGCGTCTACCAAAAGATGCATGTGCATGCTTAAAACGCGTTTTCGCACAAATCCGTGCGCGGGTGCTAAAAAGAGCAGCATCGGCATGCTTAGCACGTCGTTTGGTAGAAATCCACGTGCGCGTTCTGCCAAAAGCACCATTTGCATGCACATCTTGTGGTTTTGCAGAAAACTTCATCCGCGTCTACCAAAAGATGCATGTGCATGCTTAAAACGCGTTTTCGCACAAATCCGTGCGCGGGTGCTAAAAAGAGCAGCATCGGCATGCTTAGCACGTCGTTTGGTAGAAATCCACGTGCGCGTTCTGCAAATAGCACCATTTGCATGCACATCTTGTGGTTTTGCAGAAAACTTCATCCGCGTCTACCAAAAGATGCATGTGCATGCTTAAAACACGTTTTCGCACAAATGCGTGCGCGGGTGCTAAAAAGAGCAGCATCGGCATGCTTAGCACGTCGTTTGGTAGAAATCCACGTGCGCGTTCTGCCAAAAGCACCATTTGCATGCACATCTTGTGGTTTTGCAGAAAACTTCATCCGCGTCTACCAAAAGATGCATGTGCATGCTTAAAACGCGTTTTCGCACAAATCCGTGCGCGGGTGCTAAAAAGAGCAGCATCGGCATGCTTAGCACGTCGTTTGGTAGAAATCCACGTGCGCGTTCTGCCAAAAGCACCATTTGCATCCACATCTTGTGGTTTTGCAGAAAACTTCATCCGCGTCTACCAAAAGATGCATGTGCATGCTTAAAACGCGTTTTCGCACAAATCCGTGCGCGGGTGCTAAAAAGAGCAGCATCGGCATGCTTAGCACGTCGTTTGGTAGAAATCCACGTACGCGTTCTGCCAAAAGCACCATTTGCATGCACATCTTGTGGTTTTGCAGAAAACTTCATCCGCGTCTACCAAAAGATGCATGTGCATGCTTAAAACGCGTTTTCGCACAAGTCCGTGCGCGGGTGCTAAAAAGAGCAGCATCGGCATGCTTAGCACGTCGTTTGGTAGAAATCCACATGCGCGTTCTGCCAAAAGCACCATTTGCATGCACATCTTGTGGTTTTGCAGAAAACTTCATCCGCGTCTACCAAAAGATGCATGTGCATGCTTAAAACGCGTTTTCGCACAAATCCGTGCGCCGGTGCTAAAAAGAGCAGCATCGGCATGCTTAGCACGTCGTTTGGTAGAAATCCACGTGCGCGTTCTGCCAAAAGCACCATTTGCATGCACATCTTGTGGTTTTGCAGAAAACTTCATCCGCGTCTACCAAAAGATGCATGTGCATGCTTAAAACGCGTTTTCGCACAAATCCGTGCGCGGGTGCTAAAAAGAGCAGCATCGGCATGCTTAGCACGTCGTTTGGTAGAAATCCCCGTGCGCGTTCTGCCAAAAGCACCATTTGCATGCACATCTTCTGGTTTTGCCGAAAACTTCATCCGCGTCTACCAAAAGATGCATGTGCATGCTTAAAACGCGTTTTCGCACAAATCCGTGCGCGGGTGCTAAAAAGAGCAGCATCGGCATGCTTAGCACGTCGTTTGGTAGAAATCCACGTGCGCGTTCTGCCAAAAGCACCATTTGCATGCACATCTTGTGGTTTTGCAGAAAACTTCATCCGCGACTACCATAAGATGCATGTGCATGCTTAAAACGCGTTTTCGAACAAATCCGTGCGCGGGTGCTAAAAAGAGCAGCATCGGCATGCTTAGCACGTCGTCTGGTAGAAATCCACGTGCGCGTTCTGCAAAAAGCACCATTTGCACGCACATCTTGTGGTTTTGCAGAAAACTTCATCCGCGTCTACCAAAACATGCATGTGCATGCTTAAAACGCGTTTTCGCACAAATGCGTGCGCGGGTGCTAAAAAGAGCAGCATCGGCATGCTTAGCACGTCGTTTGGTAGAAATCCACGTGCGCGTTCTGCCAAAAGCACCATTTGCATGCACATATTATGGTTTTGCACAAAACTTCATCCGCGTCTACCAAAAGATGCATGTGCATGCTTAAAACGCGTTTTTGCACAAATCCGTGCGCGGGTGCTAAAAAGAGCAGCATCGGCATGCTTAGCACGTCGTTTGGTAGAAATCCACGTGCGCGTTCTGCCAAAAGCACCATTTGCATGCACATCTTGTGGTTTTGCAGAAAACTTCATCCGCGTCTACCAAAAGATGCATGTGCATGCTTAAAACGCGTTTTCGCACAAATCCGTGCGCGGGTGCTAAAAAGAGCAGCATCGGCATGCTTAGCACGTCGTTTGGTAGAAATCCACGTGCGCGTTCTGCCAAAAGCACCATTTGCATGCACATCTTGTGGTTTTGCAGAAAACTTCATCCGCGTCTACCAAAAGATGCATGTGCATGCTTAAAACGCGTTTTCGCACAAATCCGTGCGCGGGTGCTAAAAAGAGCAGCATCGGCATGCTTAGCACGTCGTTTGGTAGAAATCCACGTGCGCGTTCTGCCAAAAGCACCATTTGCATGCACATCTTGTGGTTTTGCAGAAAACTTCATCCGCGTCTACCAAAAGATGCATGTGCATGCTTAAAACGCGTTTTCGCACAAATGCGTGCGCGGGTGCTAAAAAGAGCAGCATCGGCATGCTTAGCACGTCGTTCGGTAGAAATCCACGTGCGCGTTCTGCCAAAAGCACCATTTGCATGCACATCTTGTGGTTTTGCAGAAAACTTCATCCACGTCTACCAAAAGATGCATGTGCATGCTTAAAACGCGTTTTCGCACAAATGCGTGCGCGGGTGCTAAAAAGAGCAGCATCGGCATGCTTAGCGCGTCGTTTGGTAGAAATCCACGTGCGCGTTCTGCCAAAAGCACCATTTGCATGCACATCTTGTGGTTTTGCAGAAAACTTCATCCGCGTCTACCAAAAGATGCATGTGCATGCTTAAAACGCGTTTTCGCACAAATCCGTGCGCCGGTGCTAAAAAGAGCAGCATCGGCATGCTTAGCACGTCGTTTGGTAGAAATCCACGTGCGCGTTCTGCCAAAAGCACCATTTGCATGCACATCTTGTGGTTTTGCAGAAAACTTCATCCGCGTCTACCAAAAGATGCATGTGCATGCTTAAAACGCGTTTTCGCACAAATCCGTGCGCGGGTGCTAAAAAGAGCAGCATCGGCATGCTTAGCACGTCGTTTGGTAGAAATCCACGTGCGCGTTCTGCCAAAAGCACCATTTGCATGCACATCTTGTGGTTTTGCAGAAAACTTCATCCGCGTCTACCAAAAGATGCATGTGCATGCTTAAAACGCGTTTTCGCACAAATGCGTGCGCGGGTGCTAAAAAGAGCAGCATCGGCATGCTTAGCACGTCGTTTGGTAGAAATCCACGTGCGCGTTCTGCAAAAAGCACAATTTGCATGCACATATTGTGGTTTTGCAGAAAACTTCATCCGCGTCTACCAAAAGATGCATGTGCATGCTTAAAACGCGTTTTCGCACAAATGCGTGCGCGGGTGCCAAAAAGAGCAGCATCGGCATGCTTAGCACGTCGTTTGGTAGAAATCCACGTGCGCGTTCTGCCAAAAGCACCTTTTGCATGCACATCTTGTGGTTTTGCAGAAAACTTCATCCGCGTCTACCAAAAGATGCATGTGCATGCTTAAAACGCGTTTTCGCACAAATGCGTGCGCGGGTGCTAAAAAGAGCAGCATCGGCATGCTTAGCACGTCGTTTGGTAGAAATCCACGTGCGCGTTCTGCCAAAAGCACCATTTGCATGCACATCTTGTGGTTTTGCAGAAAACTTCATCCGCGTCTACCAAAAGATACATGTGCATGCTTAAAACGCGTTTTCGCACAAATCCGTGCGCGGGTGCTAAAAAGAGCAGCATCGGCATGCTTAGCACGTCGTTTGGTAGAAATCCACGTGCGCGTTCTGCCAAAAGCACCATTTGCATGCACATCTTGTGGTTTTGCAGAAAACTTCATCCGCGTCTACCAAAAGATGCATGTGCATGCTTAAAACGCGTTTTCGCACAAATCCGTGCGCGGGTGCTAAAAAGAGCAGCATCGGCATGCTTAGCACGTCGTTTGGTAGAAATCCACGTGCGCGTTCTGCCAAAAGCACCATTTGCATGCACACCTTGTGGTTTTGCAGAAAACTTCATCCGCGTCTACCAAAAGATGCATGTGCATGCTTAAAACGCGTTTTCGCACAAATCCGTGCGCGGGTGCTAAAAAGAGCAGCATCGGCATGCTTAGCACGTCGTTTGGTAGAAATCCACGTGCGCGTTCTGCCAAAAGCACCATTCGCATGCACATCTTGTGGTTTTGCAGAAAACTTCATCCGCGTCAACCAAAAGATGCATGTGCATGCTTAAAACGCGTTTTCGCACAAATCCGTGCGCGGGTGCTAAAAAGAGCAGCATCGGCATGCTTAGCACGTCGTTTGGTAGAAATCCACGTGCGCGTTCTGCCAAAAGCACCATTTGCATGCACATCTTGTGGTTTTGCAGAAAACATCATCCGCGTCTACCAAAAGATGCATGTGCATGCTTAAAACGCGTTTTCGCACAAATCCGTGCGCGGGTGCTAAAAAGAGCAGCATCGGCATGCTTAGCACGTCGTTTGGTTGAAATCCACGTGCGCGTTCTACCAAAAGCACCATTTGCATGCACATCTTGTGGTTTTGCAGAAAACTTCATCCGCGTCTACCAAAAGATGCATGTGCATGCTTAAAACGCGTTTTCGCACAAATCCGTGCGCGGGTGCTAAAAAGAGCAGCATCGGCATGCTTAGCGCGTCGTTTGGTAGAAATCCACGTGCGCGTTCTGGCAAAAGCACCATTTGCATGCACACCTTGTGGTTTTGCAGAAAACTTCATCCGCGTCTACCAAAAGATGCATGTGCATGCTTAAAACGCGTTTTCGCACAAATCCGTGCGCGGGTGCTAAAAAGAGCAGCATCGGCATGCTTAGCACGTCGTTTGGTAGAAATCCACGTGCGCGTTCTGCCAAAAGCACCATTCGCATGCACATCTTGTGGTTTTGCAGAAAACTTCATCCGCGTCAACCAAAAGATGCATGTGCATGCTTAAAACGCGTTTTCGCACAAATCCGTGCGCGGGTGCTAAAAAGAGCAGCATCGGCATGCTTAGCACGTCGTTTGGTAGAAATCCACGTGCGCGTTCTGCCAAAAGCACCATTTGCATGCACATCTTGTGGTTTTGCAGAAAACTTCATCCACGTCTACCAAAAGATGCATGTGCATGCTTAAAACGCGTTTTCGCACAAATGCGTGCGCGGGTGCTAAAAAGAGCAGCATCGGCATGCTTAGCACGTCGTTTGGTAGAAATCCACGTGCGCGTTCTGCAAAAAGCACCATTTGCATGCCCATATTGTGGTTTTGCAGAAAACTTCATCCGCGTCTACCAAAAGATGCATGTGCATGCTTAAAACGCGTTTTCGCACAAATGCGTGCGCGGGTGCTAAAAAGAGCAGCATCGGCATGCTTAGCACGTCGTTTGGTAGAAATCCACGTGCGCGTTCTGCCAAAAGCACCTTTTGCATGCACATCTTGTGGTTTTGCAGAAAACTTCATCCGCGTCTACCAAAAGATGCATGTGCATGCTTAAAACGCGTTTTCGCACAAATGCGTGCGCGGGTGCTAAAAAGAGCAGCATCGGCATGCTTAGCACGTCGTTTGGTAGAAATCCACGTGCGCGTTCTGCAAAAAGCACCATTTGCATGCCCATATTGTGGTTTTGCAGAAAACTTCATCCGCGTCTACCAAAAGATGCATGTGCATGCTTAAAACGCGTTTTCGCACAAATGCGTGCGCGGGTGCTAAAAAGAGCAGCATCGGCATGCTTAGCACGTCGTTTGGTAGAAATCCACGTGCGCGTTCTGCCAAAAGCACCTTTTGCATGCACATCTTGTGGTTTTGCAGAAAACTTCATCCGCGTCTACCAAAAGATGCATGTGCATGCTTAAAACGCGTTTTCGCACAAATGCGTGCGCGGGTGCTAAAAAGAGCAGCATCGGCATGCTTAGCACGTCGTTTGGTAGAAATCCACGTGCGCGTTCTGCAAAAAGCACCATTTGCATGCACATATTGTGGTTTTGCAGAAAACTTCATCCGCGTCTACCAAAAGATGCATGTGCATGCTTAAAACGCGTTTTCGCACAAATGCGTGCGCGGGTGCTAAAAAGAGCAGCATCGGCATGCTTAGCACGTCGTTTGGTAGAAATCCACGTGCGCGTTCTGCCAAAAGCACCATTTGCATGCACATCTTGTGGTTTTGCAGAAAACTTCATCCACGTCTACCAAAAGATGCATGTGCATGCTTAAAACGCGTTTTCGCACAAATGCGTGCGCGGGTGCTAAAAAGAGCAGCATCGGCATGCTTAGCACGTCGTTTGGTAGAAATCCACGTGCGCGTTCTGCAAAAAGCACCATTTGCATGCACATCTTGTGGTTTTGCAGAAAACTTCATCCGCGTCTACCAAAAGATGCATGTGCATGCTTAAAACGCGTTTTCGCACAAATGCGTGCGCGGGTGCTAAAAATAGCAGCATCGGCATGCTTAGCACGTCGTTTGGTAGAAATCCACGTGCGCGTTCTGCAAAAAGCACCATTTGCATGCACATCTTGTGGTTTTGCAGAAAACTTCATCCGCGTCTACCAACAGATGCATGTGCATGCTTAAAACGCGTTTTCGCACAAATCCGTGCGCGGGTGCTAAAAAGAGCAGCATCGGCAAGCTTAGCACATCGTTTGGTAGAAATCCACGTGCGCGTTCTGCAAAAAGCACCATTTGCATGCACATCTTGTGGTTTTGCAGAAAACTTCATCCGCGTCTACCAAAAGATGCATGTGCATGCTTAAAACGCGTTTTCGCACAAATGCGTGCGCGGGTGCTAAAAAGAGCAGCATCGGCATGCTTAGCACGTCGTTTGGTAGAAATCCACGTGCGCGTTCTGCAAAAAGCACCATTTGCATGCACATCTTGTGGTTTTGCAGAAAACTTCATCCGCGTCTACCAAAAGATGCATGTGCATGCTTAAAACGCGTTTTCGCACAAATGCGTGCGCGGGTGCTAAAAAGAGCAGCATCGGCATGCTTAGCACGTCGTTTGGTAGAAATCCACGAGCGCGTTCTGCAAAAAGCACCATTTGCATGCACATCTTGTGGTTTTGCAGAAAACTTCATCCGCGTCTACCAAAAGATGCATGTGCATGCTTAAAACGCGTTTTCGCACAAATGCGTGCGCGGGTGCTCAAAAGAGCAGCATCGGCATGCTTAGCACGTCGTTTGGTAGAAATCCACGAGCGCGTTCTGCAAAAAGCACCATTTGCATGCACATCTTGTGGTTTTGCAGAAAACTTCATCCGCGTCTACCAAAAGATGCATGTGCATGCTTAAAACGCGTTTTCGCACAAATGCGTGCGCGGGTGCTAAGAAGAGCAGCATCGGCATGCTTAGCACGTCGTTTGGTAGAAATCCACGTGCGCGTTCTGCCAAAAGCACCATTTGCATGCACATCTTGTGGTTTTGCAGAAAACTTCATCCGCGTCTACCAAAAGATGCATGTGCATGCTTAAAACGCGTTTTCGCACAAATCCGTGCGCGGGTGCTAAAAAGAGCAGCATCGGCATGCTTAGCACGTCGTTTGGTAGAAATCCACGTGCGCGTTCTGCAAAAAGCACCGTTTGCATGCACATCTTGTGGTTTTGCAGAAAACTTCATCCGCGTCTACCAAAAGATGCATGTGCATGCTTAAAACGCGTTTTCGCACAAATGCGTGCGCGGGTGCTAAAAAGAGCAGCATCGGCATGCTTAGCACGTCGTTTGGTAGAAATCCACGTGCGCGTTCAGCAAAAAGCACCATTTGCATGCACATCTTGTGGTTTTGCAGAAAACTTCATCCGCGTCTACCAAAAGATGCATGTGCATGCTTAAAACGCGTTTTCGCACAAATCCGTGCGCGGGTGCTAAAAAGAGCAGCATCGGCATGCTTAGCACGTCGTTTGGTAGAAATCCACGTGCGCGTTCTGCAAAAAGCACCATTTGCGTGCACATCTTGCGGTTTTGCAGAAAACTTCATCCGCGTCTACCAAAAGATGCATGTGCATGCTTAAAACGCGTTTTCGCACAAATGCGTGCGCGGGTGCTAAAAAGAGCAGCATCGGCATGCTTAGCACGTCGTTTGGTAGAAATCCACGTGCGCGTTCTGCAAAAAGCACCATTTGCATGCACATCTTGTGGTTTTGCAGAAAACTTCATCCGCGTCTACCAAAAGATGCATGTGCATGCTTAAAACGCGTTTTCGCACAAATGCGTGCGCGGGTGCTAAAAATAGCAGCATCGGCATGCTTAGCACGTCGTTTGGTAGAAATCCACGTGCGCGTTCTGCAAAAAGCACCATTTGCATGCACATCTTGTGGTTTTGCAGAAAACTTCATCCGCGTCTACCAAAAGATGCATGTGCATGCTTAAAACGCGTTTTCGCACAAATGCGTGCGCGGGTGCTAAAAAGAGCAGCATCGGCATGCTTAGCACGTCGTTTGATAGACATCCACGTGCGCGTTCTGCCAAAAGCACCATTTGCATGCACATCTTGTGGTTTTTCAGAAAACTTCATCCGCGTCTACCAAAAGATGCATGTGCATGCTTAAAACGCGTTTTCGCACAAATGCGTGCGCGGGTGCTAAAAAGAGCAGCATCGGCATGCTTAGCACGTCGTTTGGTAGAAATCCACGTGCGCGTTCTGCCAAAAGCACCTTTTGCATGCACATCTTGTGGTTTTGCAGAAAACTTCATCCGCGTCTACCAAAAGATGCATGTGCATGCTTAAAACGCGTTTTCGCACAAATGCGTGCGCGGGTGCTAAAAAGAGCAGCATCGGCATGCTTAGCTCGTCGTTTGGTAGAAATCCACGTGCGCGTTCTGCCAAAAGCACCATTTGCATGCACATCTTGTGGTTTTGCAGAAAACTTCATCCGCGTCTACCAAAAGATGCATGTGCATGCTTAAAATGCGTTTTCGCACAAATCCGTGCGCGGGTGCTAAAAAGAGCAGCATCGGCATGCTTAGCACGTCGTTTGGTAGAAATCCACGTGCGCGTTCTGCCAAAAGCACCATTTGCATGCACATCTTGTGGTTTTGCAGAAAACTTCATCCACGTCTACCAAAAGATGCATGTGCATGCTTAAAACGCGTTTTCGCACAAATGCGTGCGCGGGTGCTAAAAAGAGCAGCATCGGCATGCTTAGCACGTCGTTTGGTAGAAATCCACGTGCGCGTTCTGCAAAAAGCACCATTTGCATGCACATCTTGTGGTTTTGCAGAAAACTTCATCCGCGTCTACCAAAAGATGCATGTGCATGCTTAAAACGCGTTTTCGCACAACTGCGTGCGCGGGTGCTAAAAAGAGCAGCATCGGCATGCTTAGCACGTCGTTTGGTAGAAATCCACGTGCGCGTTCTGCAAAAAGCACCATTTGCATGCAGATCTTGTGGTTTTGCAGAAAACTTCACCCGCGTCTACCAAAAGATGCATGTGCATGCTTAAAACGCGTTTTCGCACAAATGCGTGCGCGGGTGCTAAAAAGAGCAGCATCGGCATGCTTAGCACGTCGTTTGGTAGAAATCCACGTGCGCGTTCTGCAAAAAGCACCATTTGCATGCACATATTGTGGTTTTGCAGAAAACTTCATCCGCGTCTACCAAAAGATGCATGTGCATGCTTAAAACGCGTTTTCGCACAAATGCGTGCGCGGGTGCTAAAAAGAGCAGCATCGGCATGCTTAGCACGTCGTTTGGTAGAAATCCACGTGCGCGTTCTGCCAAAAGCACCATTTGCATGCACATCTTGTGGTTTTGCAGAAAACTTCATCCACGTCTACCAAAAGATGCATGTGCATGCTTAAAACGCGTTTTCGCACAAATGCGTGCGCGGGTGCTAAAAAGAGCAGCATCGGCATGCTTAGCACGTCGTTTGGTAGAAATCCACGTGCGCGTTCTGCAAAAAGCACCATTTGCATGCACATCTTGTGGTTTTGCAGAAAACTTCATCCGCGTCTACCAAAAGATGCATGTGCATGCTTAAAACGCGTTTTCGCACAACTGCGTGCGCGGGTGCTAAAAAGAGCAGCATCGGCATGCTTAGCACGTCGTTTGGTAGAAATCCACGTGCGCGTTCTGCAAAATGCACCATTTGCATGCCCATATTGTGGTTTTGCAGAAAACTTCATCCGCGTCTACCAAAAGATGCATGTGCATGCTTAAAACGCGTTTTCGCACAAATGCGTGCGCGGGTGCTAAAAAGAGCAGCATCGGCATGCTTAGCACGTCGTTTGGTAGAAATCCACGTGCGCGTTCTGCCAAAAGCACCTTTTGCATGCACATCTTGTGGTTTTGCAGAAAACTTCATCCGCGTCTACCAAAAGATGCATGTGCATGCTTAAAACGCGTTTTCGCACAAATGCGTGCGCGGGTGCTAAAAAGAGCAGCATCGGCATGCTTAGCACGTCGTTTGGTAGAAATCCACGTGCGCGTTCTGCCAAAAGCACCATTTGCATGCACATCTTGTGGTTTTGCAGAAAACTTCATCCGCGTCTACCAAAAGATGCATGTGCATGCTTAAAATGCGTTTTCGCACAAATCCGTGCGCGGGTGCTAAAAAGAGCAGCATCGGCATGCTTAGCACGTCGTTTGGTAGAAATCCACGTGCGCGTTCTGCCAAAAGCACCATTCGCATGCACATCTTGTGGTTTTGCAGAAAACTTCATCCGCGTCAACCAAAAGATGCATGTGCATGCTTAAAACGCGTTTTCGCACAAATCCGTGCGCGGGTGCTAAAAAGAGCAGCATCGGCATGCTTAGCACGTCGTTTGGTAGAAATCCACGTGCGCGTTCTGCCAAAAGCACCATTTGCATGCACATCTTGTGGTTTTGCAGAAAACTTCATCCGCGTCAACCAAAAGATGCATGTGCATGCTTAAAACGCGTTTTCGCACAAATCCGTGCGCGGGTGCTAAAAAGAGCAGCATCGGCATGCTTAGCACGTCGTTTGGTAGAAATCCACGTGCGCGTTCTGCCAAAAGCACCATTTGCATGCACATCTTGTGGTTTTGCAGAAAACTTCATCCGCGTCTACCAAAAGATGCATGTGCATGCTTAAAACGCGTTTTCGCACAAATCCGTGCGCGGGTGCTAAAAAGAGCAGCATCGGCATGCTTAGCACGTCGTTTGGTTGAAATCCACGTGCGCGTTCTGCCAAAAGCACCATTTGCATGCACATCTTGTGGTTTTGCAGAAAACTTCATCCGCGTCTACCAAAAGATGCATGTGCATGCTTAAAACGCGTTTTCGCACAAATCCGTGCGCGGGTGCTAAAAAGAGCAGCATCGGCATGCTTAGCGCGTCGTTTGGTAGAAATCCACGTGCGCGTTCTGCCAAAAGCACCATTTGCATGCACACCTTGTGGTTTTGCAGAAAACTTCATCCGCGTCTACCAAAAGATGCATGTGCATGCTTAAAACGCGTTTTCGCACAAATCCGTGCGCGGGTGCTAAAAAGAGCAGCATCGGCATGCTTAGCACGTCGTTTGGTAGAAATCCACGTGCGCGTTCTGCCAAAAGCACCATTCGCATGCACATCTTGTGGTTTTGCAGAAAACTTCATCCGCGTCAACCAAAAGATGCATGTGCATGCTTAAAACGCGTTTTCGCACAAATCCGTGCGCGGGTGCTAAAAAGAGCAGCATCGGCATGCTTAGCACGTCGTTTGGTAGAAATCCACGTGCGCGTTCTGCCAAAAGCACCATTTGCATGCACATCTTGTGGTTTTGCAGAAAACTTCATCCACGTCTACCAAAAGATGCATGTGCATGCTTAAAACGCGTTTTCGCACAAATCCGTGCGCGGGTGCTAAAAAGAGCAGCATCGGCATGCTTAGCGCGTCGTTTGGTAGAAATCCACGTGCGCGTTCTGCCAAAAGCACCATTTGCATGCACACCTTGTGGTTTTGCAGAAAACTTCATCCGCGTCTACCAAAAGATGCATGTGCATGCTTAAAACGCGTTTTCGCACAAATCCGTGCGCGGGTGCTAAAAAGAGCAGCATCGGCATGCTTAGCACGTCGTTTGGTAGAAATCCACGTGCGCGTTCTGCCAAAAGCACCATTCGCATGCACATCTTGTGGTTTTGCAGAAAACTTCATCCGCGTCAACCAAAAGATGCATGTGCATGCTTAAAACGCGTTTTCGCACAAATCCGTGCGCGGGTGCTAAAAAGAGCAGCATCGGCATGCTTAGCACGTCGTTTGGTAGAAATCCACGTGCGCGTTCTGCCAAAAGCACCATTTGCATGCACATCTTGTGGTTTTGCAGAAAACTTCATCCGCGTCTACCAAAAGATGCATGTGCATGCTTAAAACGCGTTTTCGCACAAATCCGTGCGCGGGTGCTAAAAAGAGCAGCATCGGCATGCTTAGCACGTCGTTTGGTAGAAATCCACGTGCGCGTTCTGCCAAAAGCACCATTTGCATGCACATCTTGTGGTTTTGCAGAAAACTTCATCCGCGTCTACCAAAAGATGCATGTGCATGCTTAAAACGCGTTTTTGCACAAATGCGTGCGCGGGTGCTAAAAAGAGCAGCATCGGCATGCTTAGCACGTCGTTTGGTAGAAATCCACGTGCGCGTTCTGCAAAAAGCACCATTTGCATGCCCATATTGTGGTTTTGCAGAAAACTTCATCCGCGTCTACCAAAAGATGCATGTGCATGCTTAAAACGCGTTTTCGCACAAATGCGTGCGCGGGTGCTAAAAAGAGCAGCATCGGCATGCTTAGCACGTCGTTTGGTAGAAATCCACGTGCACGTTCTGCCAAAAGCACCTTTTGCATGCACATCTTGTGGTTTTGCAGAAAACTTCATCCGCGTCTACCAAAAGATGCGTGTGCATGCTTAAAACGCGTTTTCGCACAAATGCGTGCGCGGGTGCTAAAAAGAGCAGCATCGGCATGCTTAGCACGTCGTTTGGTAGAAATCCACGTGCGCGTTCTGCCAAAAGCACCATTTGCATGCACATCTTGTGGTTTTGCAGAAAACTTCATCCGCGTCTACCAAAAGATGCATGTGCATGCTTAAAATGCGTTTTCGCACAAATCCGTGCGCGGGTGCTAAAAAGAGCAGCATCGGCATGCTTAGCACGTCGTTTGGTAGAAATCCACGTGCGCGTTCTGCCAAAAGCACCATTTGCATGCACATCTTGTGGTTTTGCAGAAAACTTCATCCGCGTCTACCAAAAGATGCATGTGCATGCTTAAAACGCGTTTTCGCACAAATCCGTGCGCGGGTGCTAAAAAGAGCAGCATCGGCATGCTTAGCACGTCGTTTGGTAGAAATCCACGTGCGCGTTCTGCCAAAAGCACCGTTTGCATGCACATCTTGTGGTTTTGCAGAAAACTTCATCCGCGTCTACCAAAAGATGCATGTGCATGCTTAAAACGCGTTTTCGCACAAATCCGTGCGCGGGTGCTAAAAAGAGCAGCATCGGCATGCTTAGCACGTCGTTTGGTAGAAATCCACGTGCGCGTTCTGCCAAAAGCACCATTTGCATGCACATCTTGTGGTTTCGCAGAAAACTTCATCCGCGTCTACCAAAAGATGCATGTGCATGCTTAAAACGCGTTTTCGCACAAATCCGTGCGCGGGTGCTAAAAAGAGCAGCATCGGCATGCTTAGCACGTCGTTTGGTAGAAATCCACGTGCGCGTTCTGCCAAAAGCACCATTCGCATGCACATCTTGTGGTTTTGCAGAAAACTTCATCCGCGTCTACCAAAAGATGCATGTGCATGCTTAAAACGCGTTTTCGCACAAATCCGTGCGCGGGTACTAAAAAGAGCAGCATCGGCATGCTTAGCACGTCGTTTGGTAGAAATCCACGTGCGCGTTCTGCCAAAAGCACCATTTGCATGCACATCTTGTGGTTTTGCAGAAAACTTCATCCGCGTCTACCAAAAGATGCATGTGCATGCTTAAAACGCGTTTTCGCACAAATCCGTGCGCGGGTGCTAAAAAGAGCAGCATCGGCATGCTTAGCACGTCGTTTGGTAGAAATCCACGTGCGCGTTCTGCCAAAAGCACCATTTGCATGCACATCTTGTGGTTTTGCAGAAAACTTCATCCGCGTCTACCAAAAGATGCATGTGCATGTTCAAAACGCGTTTTCGCACAAATGCGTGCGCGGGTGCTAAAAAGAGCAGCATCGGCATGCTTAGCACGTCGTTTGGTAGAAATCCACGTGCGCGTTCTGCCAAAAGCACCATTTGCATGCACATCTTGTGGTTTTGCAGAAAACTTCATCCGCTTCTACCAAAAGATGCATGTGCATGCTTAAAACGCGTTTTCGCACAAATCCGTGCGCGGGTGCTAAAAAGAGCAGCATCGGCATGCTTAGCACGTCGTTTGGTAGAAATCCACGTGCGCGTTCTGCCAAAAGCACCATTTGCATGCACATCTTGTGGTTTTGCAGAAAACTTCATCCGCGTCTACCAAAAGATGCATGTGCATGCTTAAAACGCGTTTTCGCACAAATCCGTGCGCCGGTGCTAAAAAGAGCAGCATCGGCATGCTTAGCACGTCGTTTGGTAGAAATCCACGTGCGCGTTCTGCCAAAAGCACCATTCGCATGCACATCTTGTGGTTTTGCAGAAAACTTCATCCGCGTCTACCAAAAGATGCATGTGCATGCTTAAAACGCGTTTTCGCACAAATCCGTGCGAGGGTGCTAAAAAGAGCAGCATCGGCATGCTTAGCACGTCGTTTGGTAGAAATCCACGTGCGCGTTCTGCCAAAAGCACCATTTGCATGCACATCTTGTGGTTTTGCAGAAAACTTCATCCGCGTCTACCAAAAGATGCATGTGCATGCTTAAAACGCGTTTTCGCACAAATCCGTGCGCGGGTGCTAAAAAGAGCAGCATCGGCATGCTTAGCACGTCGTTTGGTAGAAATCCACGTGCGCGTTCTGCCAAAAGCACCATTTGCATGCACATCTTGTGGTTTTCCAGAAAACTTCATCCGCGTCTACCAAAAGATGCATGTGCATGCTTAAAACGCGTTTTCGCACAAATCCCTGCGCGGGTGCTAAAAAGAGCAGCATCGGCATGCTTAGCACGTCGTTTGGTAGAAATCCACGTGCGCGTTCTGCCAAAAGCACAATTTGCACGCACATCTTGTGGTTTTGCAGAAAACTTCATCCGCGTCTACCAAAAGATGCATGTGCATGCTTAAAACGCGTTTTCGCACAAATGCGTGCGCGGGTGCTAATAAGAGCAGCATCGGCATGCTTAGCACGTCGTTTGGTAGAAATCCACGTGCGCGTTCTACCAAAAGCACCATTTGCATGCACATCTTGTGGTTTTGCAGAAAACTTCATCCGCGTCTACCAAAAGATGCATGTGCATGCTTAAAACGCGTTTTCGCACAAATGCGTGCGCGGGTGCTAAAAAGAGCAGCATCGGCATGCTTAGCACGTCGTTTGGTAGAAATCCACGTGCGCGTTCTGCCAAAAGCACCATTTGCATGCACATATTGTGGTTTTGCAGAAAACTTCATCCGCGTCTACCAAAAGATGCATGTGCATGCTTAAAACGCGTTTTTGCACAAATCCGTGCGCGGGTGCTAAAAAGAGCAGCATCGGCATGCTTAGCACGTCGTTTGGTAGAAATCCACGTGCGCGTTCTGCCAAAAGCACCATTTGCATGCACATCTTGTGGTTTTGCAGAAAACTTCATCCGCGTCTACCAAAAGATGCATGTGCATGCTTAAAACGCGTTTTCGCACAAATCCGTGCGCGGGTGCTAAAAAGAGCAGCATCGGCATGCTTAGCACGTCGTTTGGTAGAAATCCACGTGCGCGTTCTGCCAAAAGCACCATTTGCACGCACATCTTGTGGTTTTGCAGAAAACTTCATCCGCGTCTACCAAAAGATGCATGTGCATGCTTAAAACGCGTTTTCGCACAAATGCGTGCGCGGGTGCTAAAAAGAGCAGCATCGGCATGCTTAGCACGTCGTTTGGTAGAAATCCACGTGCGCGTTCTGCCAAAAGCACCATTTGCATGCACATATTGTGGTTTTGCAGAAAACTTCATCCGCGTCTACCAAAAGATGCATGTGCATGCTTAAAACGCGTTTTTGCACAAATCCGTGCGCGGGTGCTAAAAAGAGCAGCATCGGCATGCTTAGCACGTCGTTTGGTAGAAATCCACGTGCGCGTTCTGCCAAAAGCACCATTTGCATGCACATCTTGTGGTTTTGCAGAAAACTTCATCCGCGTCTACCAAAAGATGCATCTGCATGCTTAAAACGCGTTTTCGCACAAATCCGTGCGCGGGTGCTAAAAAGAGCAGCATCGGCATGCTTAGCACGTCGTTTGGTAGAAATCCACGTGCGCGTTCTGCCAAAAGCACCATTTGCACGCACATCTTGTGGTTTTGCAGAAAACTTCATCCGCGTCTACCAAAAGATGCATGTGCATGCTTAAAACGCGTTTTCGCACAAATGCGTGCGCGGGTGCTAAAAAGAGCAGCATCGGCATGCTTAGCACGTCGTTTGGTAGAAATCCACGTGCGCGTTCTGCCAAAAGCACCATTTGCATGCACATATTGTGGTTTTGCAGAAAACTTCATCCGCGTCTACCAAAAGATGCATGTGCATGCTTAAAACGCGTTTTTGCACAAATCCGTGCGCGGGTGCTAAAAAGAGCAGCATCGGCATGCTTAGCACGTCGTTTGGTAGAAATCCACGTGCGCGTTCTGCCAAAAGCACCATTTGCATGCACATCTTGTGGTTTTGCAGAAAACTTCATCCGCATCTACCAAAAGATGCATGTGCATGCTTAAAACGCGTTTTCGCACAAATCCGTGCGCGGGTGCTAAAAAGAGCAGCATCGGCATGCTTAGCACGTCGTCTGGTAGAAATCCACGTGCGCGTTCTGCAAAAAGCACCATTTGCATGCACATCTTGTGGTTTTGCAGAAAACTTCATCCGCGTCTACCAAAAGATGCATGTGCATGCTTAAAACGCGTTTTCGCACAAATGCGTGCGCGGGTGCTAAAAAGAGCAGCATCGGCATGCTTAGCACGTCGTTTGGTAGAAATCCACGTGCGCGTTCTGCCAAAAGCACCATTTGCATGCACATATTGTGGTTTTGCAGAAAACTTCATCCGCGTCTACCAAAAGATGCATGTGCATGCTTAAAACGCGTTTTTGCACAAATCCGTGCGCGGGTGCTAAAAAGAGCAGCATCGGCATGCTTAGCACGTCGTTTGGTAGAAATCCACGTGCGCGTTCTGCCAAAAGCACCATTTGCATGCACATCTTGTGGTTTTGCAGAAAACTTCATCCGCGTCTACCAAAAGATGCATGTGCATGCTTAAAACGCGTTTTCGCACAAATCCGTGCGCGGGTGCTAAAAAGAGCAGCATCGGCATGCTTAGCACGTCGTTTGGTAGAAATCCACGTGCGCGTTCTGCCAAAAGCACCATTTGCATGCACATCTTGTGGTTTTGCAGAAAACTTCATCCGCGTCTACCAAAAGATGCATGTGCATGCTTAAAACGCGTTTTCGCACAAATGCGTGCGCGGGTGCTAAAAAGAGCAGCATCGGCATGCTTAGCACGTCGTTTGGTAGAAATCCACGTGCGCGTTCTGCCAAAAGCACCATTTGCATGCACATCTTGTGGGTTTGCAGAAAACTTCATCCGCGTCTACCAAAAGATGCATGTGCATGCTTAAAACGCGTTTTCGCACAAATCCGTGCGCGGGTGCTAAAAAGAGCAGCATCGGCATGCTTAGCACGTCGTTTGGTAGAAATCCACGTGCGCGTTCTGCCAAAAGCACCATTTGCATGCACATCTTGTGGTTTTGCAGAAAACTTCATCCGCGTCTACCAAAAGATGCATGTGCATGCTTAAAACGCGTTTTCGCACAAATGCGTGCGCGGGTGCTAAAAAGAGCAGCATCGGCATGCTTAGCACGTCGTTTGGTAGAAATCCACGTGCGCGTTCTGCCAAAAGCATCATTTGCATGCACATCTTGTGGTTTTGCAGAAAACTTCATCCGCGTCTACCAAAAGATGCATGTGCATGCTTAAAACGCGTTTTCGCACAAATGCGTGCGCGGGTGCTAAAAAGAGCAGCATCGGCATGCTTAGCACGTCGTTTGGTAGAAATCCACGTGCGCGTTCTGCAAAAAGCACCATTTCCATGCACATCTTGTGGTTTTGCAGAAAACTTCATCCGCGTCTACCAAAAGATGCATGTGCATGCTTAAAACGCGTTTTCGCACAAATGCGTGCGCGGGTGCTAAAAAGAGCAGCATCGGCATGCTTAGCACGTCGTTTGGTAGAAATCCACGTGCGCGTTCTGCCAAAAGCACCATTTGCATGCACATCTTGTGGTTTTGCAGAAAACTTCATCCGCGTCTACCAAAAGATGCATGTGCATGCTTAAAACGCGTTTTCGCACAAATGCGTGCGCGGGTGCTAAAAAGAGCAGCATCGGCATGCTTAGCACGTCGTTTGGTAGAAATCCACGTGCGCGTTCTGCCAAAAGCACCATTTGCATGCACATCTTGTGGTTTTGCAGAAAACTTCATCCGCGTCTACCAAAAGATGCATGTGCATGCTTAAAACGCGTTTTCGCACAAATCCGTGCGCGGGTGCTAAAAAGAGCAGCATCGGCATGCTTAGCACGTCGTTTGGTAGAAATCCACGTGCGCGTTCTGCCAAAAGCACCATTTGCATGCATATCTTGTGGTTTTGCAGAAAACTTCATCCGCGTCTACCAAAAGATGCATGTGCATGCTTAAAACGCGTTTTCGCACAAATCCGTGCGCGGGTGCTAAAAAGAGCAGCATCGGCATGCTTAGCACGTCGTTTGGTAGAAATCCACGTGCGCGTTCTGCCAAAAGCACCATTTGCATGCACATCTTGTGGTTTTGCAGAAAACTTCATCCGCGTCTACCAAAAGATGCATGTGCATGCTTAAAACGCGTTTTCGCACAAATCCGTGCGCGGGTGCTAAAAAGAGCAGCATCGGCATGCTTAGCACGTCGTTTGGTAGAAATCTACGTGCGCGTTCTGCCAAAAGCACCATTTGCATGCACATCTTGTGGTTTTGCAGAAAACTTCATCCGCGTCCACCAAAAGATGCATGTGCATGCTTAAAACGCGTTTTCGCAGAAATCCGTGCGCGGGTGCTAAAAAGAGCAGCATCGGCATGCTTAGCACGTCGTTTGGTAGAAATCCACGTGCGCGCTCTGCCAAAAGCACCATTTGCATGCACATCTTGTGGTTTTGCAGAAAACTTCATCCGCGTCTACCAAAAGATGCATGTGCATGCTTAAAACGCGTTTTCGCACAAATCCGTGCGCGGGTGCTAAAAAGAGCAGCATCGGCATGCTTAGCACGTCGTTTGGTAGAAATCCACGTGCGCGTTCTGCCAAAAGCACCATTTGCATGCACATCTTGTGGTTTTGCAGAAAACTTCATCCGCGTCTACCAAAAGATGCATGTGCATGCTTAAAACGCGTTTTCGCACAAATGCGTGCGCGGGTGCTAAAAAGAGCAGCATCGGCATGCTTAGCACGTCGTTTGGTAGAAATCCACGTGCGCGTTCTGCCAAAAGCACCATTTGCATGCACATCTTGTGGTTTTGCAGAAAACTTCATCCGCTTCTACCAAAAGATGCATGTGCATGCTTAAAACGCGTTTTCGCACAAATCCGTGCGCGGGTGCTAAAAAGAGCAGCATCGGCATGCTTAGCACGTCGTTTGGTAGAAATCCACGTGCGCGTTCTGCCAAAAGCACCATTTGCATGCACATCTTGTGGTTTTGCAGAAAACTTCATCCGCGTCTACCAAAAGATGCATGTGCATGCTTAAAACGCGTTTTCGCACAAATCCGTGCGCGGGTGCTAAAAAGAGCAGCATCGGCATGCTTAGCACGTCGTTTGGTAGAAATCCACGTGCGCGTTCTGCCAAAAGCACCATTCGCATGCACATCTTGTGGTTTTGCAGAAAACTTCATCCGCGTCTACCAAAAGATGCATGTGCATGCTTAAAACGCGTTTTCGCACAAATCCGTGCGCGGGTGCTAAAAAGAGCAGCATCGGCATGCTTAGCACGTCGTTTGGTAGAAATCCACGTGCGCGTTCTGCCAAAAGCACCATTTGCATGCACATCTTGTGCTTTTGCAGAAAACTTCATCCGCGTGTACCAAAAGATGCATGTGCATGCTTAAAACGCGTTTTCGCACAAATCCGTGCGCGGGTGCTAAAAAGAGCAGCATCGGCATGCTTAGCACGTCGTTTGGTAGAAATCCACGTGCGCGTTCTGCCAAAAGCACCATTTGCATGCACATCTTGTGGTTTTGCAGAAAACTTCATCCGCGTCTACCAAAAGATGCATGTGCATGCTTAAAACGCGTTTTCGCACAAATCCGTGCGCGGGTGCTAAAAAGAGCAGCATCGGCATGCTTAGCACGTCGTTTGGTAGAAATCCACGTGCGCGTTCTGCCAAAAGCACCATTTGCATGCACATCTTGTGGTTTTGCAGAAAACTTCATCCGCGTCTACCAAAAGATGCATGTGCATGCTTAAAACGCGTTTTCGCACAAATGCGTGCGCGGGTGCTAAAAAGAGCAGCATCGGCATGCTTAGCACGTCGTTTGGTAGAAATCCACGTGCGCGTTCTGCCAAAAGCACCATTTGCATGCACATCTTGTGGTTTTGCAGAAAACTTCATCCGCGTCTACCAAAAGATGCATGTGCATGCTTAAAACGCGTTTTCGCACAAATGCGTGCGCGGGTGCTAAAAAGAGTAGCATCGGCATGCTTAGCACGTCGTTTGGTAGAAATCCACGTGCGCGTTCTGCAAAAAGCACCATTTGCATGCACATCTTGTGGTTTTGCAGAAAACTTCATCCGCGTCCACCAAAAGACGCATGTGCATGCTTAAAACGCGTTTTCGCACAAATGCGTGCGCGGGTGCTAAAAAGAGCAGCATCGGCATGCTTAGCACGTCGTTTGGTAGAAATCCACGTGCGCGTTCTGCCAAAAGCACCATTTGCATGCACATCTTGTGGTTTTGCAGAAAACTTCATCCGCGTCTACCAAAAGATGCATGTGCATGCTTAAAACGCGTTTTCGCACAAATCCGTGCGCGGGTGCTAAAAAGAGCAGCATCGGCATGCTTAGCACGTCGTCTGGTAGAAATCCACGTGCGCGTTCTGCAAAAAGCACCATTTGCATGCACATCTTGTGGTTTTGCAGAAAACTTCATCCGCGTCTACCAAAAGATGCATGTGCATGCTTAAAACGCGTTTTCGCACAAATGCGTGCGCGGGTGCTAAAAAGAGCAGCATCGGCATGCTTAGCACGTCGTTTGGTAGAAATCCACGTGCGCGTTCTGCCAAAAGCACCATTTGCATGCACATCTTGTGGTTTTGCAGAAAACTTCATCCGCGTCTACCAAAAGATGCATGTGCATGCTTAAAACGCGTTTTCGCACAAATCCGTGCGCGGGTGCTAAAAAGAGCAGCATCGGCATGCTTAGCACATCGTTTGGTAGAAATCCACGTGCGCGTTCTGCCAAAAGCACCATTTGCATGCACATCTTGTGGTTTTGCAGAAAACTTCATCCGCGTCTACCAAAAGATGCATGTGCATGCTTAAAACGTGTTTTCGCACAAATCCGTGCGCGGGTGCTAAAAAGAGCAGCATCGGCATGCTTAGCACGTCGTTTGGTAGAAATCCACGTGCGCGTTCTGCCAAAAGCACCATTTGCATGCACATCTTGTGGTTTTGCAGAAAACTTCATCCGCGTCTACCAAAAGATGCATGTGCATGCTTAAAACGCGTTTTCGCACAAATCCGTGCGCGGGTGCTAAAAAGAGCAGCATCGGCATGCTTAGCACGTCGTTTGGTAGAAATCCACGTGCGCGTTCTGCCAAAAGCACCATTTGCATGCACATCTTGTGGTTTTGCAGAAAACTTCATCCGCGTCTACCAAAAGATGCATGTGCATGCTTAAAACGCGTTTTCGCACAAATGCGTGCGCGGGTGCTAAAAAGAGCAGCATCGGCATGCTTAGCACGTCGTTTGGTAGAAATCCACGTGCGCGTTCTGCCAAAAGCACCATTTGCATGCACATCTTGTGGTTTTGCAGAAAACTTCATCCGCTTCTACCAAAAGATGCATGTGCATGCTTAAAACGCGTTTTCGCACAAATCCGTGCGCGGGTGCTAAAAAGAGCAGCATCGGCATGCTTAGCACGTCGTTTGGTAGAAATCCACGTGCGCGTTCTGCCAAAAGCACCATTTGCATGCACATCTTGTGGTTTTGCAGAAAACTTCATCCGCGTCTACCAAAAGATGCATGTGCATGCTTAAAACGCGTTTTCGCACAAATCCGTGCGCGGGAGCTAAAAAGAGCAGCATCGGCATGCTTAGCACGTCGTTTGGTAGAAATCCACGTGCGCGTTCTGCCAAAAGCACCATTCGCATGCACATCTTGTGGTTTTGCAGAAAACTTCATCCGCGTCTACCAAAAGATGCATGTGCATGCTTAAAACGCGTTTTCGCACAAATCCGTGCGCGGGTGCTAAAAAGAGCAGCATCGGCATGCTTAGCACGTCGTTTGGTAGAAATCCACGTGCGCGTTCTGCCAAAAGCACCATTTGCATGCACATCTTGTGGTTTTGCAGAAAACTTCATCCGCGTCTACCAAAAGATGCATGTGCATGCTTAAAACGCGTTTTCGCACAAATCCGTGCGCGGGTGCTAAAGAGAGCAGCATCGGCATGCTTAGCACGTCGTTTGGTAGAAATCCACGTGCGCGTTCTGCCAAAAGCACCATTTGCATGCACATCTTGTGGTTTTGCAGAAAACTTCATCCGCGTCTACCAAAAGATGCATGTGCATGCTTAAAACGCGTTTTCGCACAAATCCGTGCGCGGGAGCTAAAAAGAGCAGCATCGGCATGCTTAGCACGTCGTTTGGTAGAAATCCACGTGCGCGTTCTGCCAAAAGCACCATTCGCATGCACATCTTGTGGTTTTGCAGAAAACTTCATCCGCGTCTACCAAAAGATGCATGTGCATGCTTAAAACGCGTTTTCGCACAAATCCGTGCGCGGGTGCTAAAAAGAGCAGCATCGGCATGCTTAGCACGTCGTTTGGTAGAAATCCACGTGCGCGTTCTGCCAAAAGCACCATTTGCATGCACATCTTGTGGTTTTGCAGAAAACTTCATCCGCGTCTACCAAAAGATGCATGTGCATGCTTAAAACGCGTTTTCGCACAAATCCGTGCGCGGGTGCTAAAGAGAGCAGCATCGGCATGCTTAGCACGTCGTTTGGTAGAAATCCACGTGCGCGTTCTGCCAAAAGCACCATTTGCATGCACATCTTGTGGTTTTGTAGAAAACTTCATCCGCGTCTACCAAAAGATGCATGTGCATGCTTAAAACGCGTTTTCGCACAAATCCGTGCGCGGGTGCTAAAAAGAGCAGCATCGGCATGCTTAGCACGTCGTTTGGTAGAAATCCACGTGCGCGTTCTGCCAAAAGCACCATTTGCATGCACATCTTGTGGTTTTGCAGAGAACTTCATCCGCGTCTACCAAAAGATGCATGTGCATGCTTAAAACGCGTTTTCGCACAAATCCGTGCGCGGGTGCTAAAAAGAGCAGCATCGGCATGCTTAGCACGTCGTTTGGTAGAAATCCACGTGCGCGTTCTGCCAAAAGCACCATTTGCATGCACATCTTGTGGTTTTGCAGAAAACTTCATCCGCGTCTACCAAAAGATGCATGTGCATGCTTAAAACGCGTTTTCGCACAAATCCGTGCGCGGGTGCTAAAAAGAGCAGCATCGGCATGCTTAGCACGTCGTTTGGTAGAAATCCACGTGCGCGTTCTGCGAAAAGCACCTTTTGCATGCACATCTTGTGGTTTTGCAGAAAACTTCATCCGCGTCTACCAAAAGATGCATGTGCATGCTTAAAACGCGTTTTCGCACAAATGCGTGCGCGGGTGCTAAAAAGAGTAGCATCGGCATGCTTAGCACGTCGTTTGGTAGAAATCCACGTGCGCGTTCTGCAAAAAGCACCATTTGCATGCACATCTTGTGGTTTTGCAGAAAACTTCATCCGCGTCTACCAAAAGATGCATGTGCATGCTTAAAACGCGTTTTCGCACAAATGCGTGCGCGGGTGCTAAAAAGAGCAGCATCGGCATGCTTAGCACGACGTTTGGTAGAAATCCACGTGCGCGTTCTGCCAAAAGCACCATTTGCATGCACATCTTGTGGTTTTGCAGAAAACTTCATCCGCGTCTACCAAAAGATGCATGTGCATGCTTAAAACGCGTTTTCGCACAAATCCGTGCGCGGGAGCTAAAAAGAGCAGCATCGGCATGCTTAGCACGTCGTTTGGTAGAAATCCACGTGCGCGTTCTGCCAAAAGCACCATTCGCATGCACATCTTGTGGTTTTGCAGAAAACTTCATCCGCGTCTACCAAAAGATGCATGTGCATGCTTAAAACGCGTTTTCGCACAAATCCGTGCGCGGGTGCTAAAAAGAGCAGCATCGGCATGCTTAGCACGTCGTTTGGTAGAAATCCACGTGCGCGTTCTGCCAAAAGCACCATTTGCATGCACATCTTGTGGTTTTGCAGAAAACTTCATCCGCGTCTACCAAAAGATGCATGTGCATGCTTAAAACGCGTTTTCGCACAAATCCGTGCGCGGGTGCTAAAGAGAGCAGCATCGGCATGCTTAGCACGTCGTTTGGTAGAAATCCACGTGCGCGTTCTCCCAAAAGCACCATTTGCATGCACATCTTGTGGTTTTGCAGAAAACTTCATCCGCGTCTACCAAAAGATGCATGTGCATGCTTAAAACGCGTTTTCGCACAAATCCGTGCGCGGGTGCTAAAAAGAGCAGCATCGGCATGCTTAGCACGTCGTTTGGTAGAAATCCACGTGCGCGTTCTGCCAAAAGCACCATTTGCATGCACATCTTGTGGTTTTGCAGAGAACTTCATCCGCGTCTACCAAAAGATGCATGTGCATGCTTAAAACGCGTTTTCGCACAAATCCGTGCGCGGGTGCTAAAAAGAGCAGCATCGGCATGCTTAGCACGTCGTTTGGTAGAAATCCACGTGCGCGTTCTGCCAAAAGCACCATTTGCATGCACATCTTGTGGGTTTGCAGAAAACTTCATCCGCGTCTACCAAAAGATGCATGTGCATGCTTAAAACGCGTTTTCGCACAAATCCGTGCGCGGGTGCTAAAAAGAGCAGCATCGGCATGCTTAGCACGTCGTTTGGTAGAAATCCACGTGCGCGTTCTGCGAAAAGCACCTTTTGCATGCACATCTTGTGGTTTTGCAGAAAACTTCATCCGCGTCTACCAAAAGATGCATGTGCATGCTTAAAACGCGTTTTCGCACAAATGCGTGCGCGGGTGCTAAAAAGAGTAGCATCGGCATGCTTAGCACGTCGTTTGGTAGAAATCCACGTGCGCGTTCTGCAAAAAGCACCATTTGCATGCACATCTTGTGGTTTTGCAGAAAACTTCATCCGCGTCTACCAAAAGATGCATGTGCATGCTTAAAACGCGTTTTCGCACAAATGCGTGCGCGGGTGCTAAAAAGAGCAGCATCGGCATGCTTAGCACGACGTTTGGTAGAAATCCACGTGCGCGTTCTGCCAAAAGCACCATTTGCATGCACATCTTGTGGTTTTGCAGAAAACTTCATCCGCGTCTACCAAAAGATGCATGTGCATGCTTAAAACGCGTTTTCGCACAAATCCGTGCGCGGGTGCTAAAAAGAGCAGCATCGGCATGCTTAGCACGTCGTTTGGTAGAAATCCACGTGCGCGTTCTGCCAAAAGCACCATTTGCATGCACATCTTGTGGTTTTGCAGAAAACTTCATCCGCGTCTACCAAAAGATGCATGTGCATGCTTAAAACGCGTTTTCGCACAAATCCGTGCGCGGGTGCTAAAAAGAGCAGCATCGGCATGCTTAGCACGTCGTTTGGTAGAAATCCACGTGCGCGTTCTGCGAAAAGCACCTTTTGCATGCACATCTTGTGGTTTTGCAGAAAACTTCATCCGCGTCTACCAAAAGATGCATGTGCATGCTTAAAACGCGTTTTCGCACAAATGCGTGCGCGGGTGCTAAAAAGAGTAGCATCGGCATGCTTAGCACGTCGTTTGGTAGAAATCCACGTGCGCGTTGTGCAAAAAGCACCATTTGCATGCACATCTTGTGGTTTTGCAGAAAACTTCATCCGCGTCTACCAAAAGATGCATGTGCATGCTTAAAACGCGTTTTCGCACAAATGCGTGCGCGGGTGCTAAAAAGAGCAGCATCGGCATGCTTAGCACGTCGTTTGGTAGAAATCCACGTGCGCGTTCTGCCAAAAGCACCATTTGCATGCACATCTTGTGGTTTTGCAGAAAACTTCATCCGCGTCTACCAAAAGATGCATGTGCATGCTTAAAACGCGTTTTCGCACAAATCCGTGCGCGGGTGCTAAAAAAAGCAGCATCGGCATGCTTATCACGTCGTCTGGTAGAAATCCACGTGCGCGTTCTGCAAAAAGCACCATTTGCATGCACATCTTGTGGTTTTGCAGAAAACTTCATCCGCGTCTACCAAAAGATGCATGTGCATGCTTAAAACGCGTTTTCGCACAAATCCGTGCGCGGGTGCTAAAGAGAGCAGCATCGGCATGCTTAGCACGTCGTTTGGTAGAAATCCACGTGCGCGTTCTGCCAAAAGCACCATTTGCATGCACATCTTGTGGTTTTGCAGAAAACTTCATCCGCGTCTACCAAAAGATGCATGTGCATGCTTAAAACGCGTTTTCGCACAAATCCGTGCGCGGGTGCTAAAAAGAGCAGCATCGGCATGCTTAGCACGTCGTTTGGTAGAAATCCACGTGCGCGTTCTGCTAAAAGCACCATTTGCATGCACATCTTGTGGTTTTGCAGAGAACTTCATCCGCGTCTACCAAAAGATGCATGTGCATGCTTAAAACGCGTTTTCGCACAAATCCGTGCGCGGGTGCTAAAAAGAGCAGCATCGGCATGCTTAGCTCGTCGTTTGGTAGAAATCCACGTGCGCGTTCTGCCAAAAGCACCATTTGCATGCACATCTTGTGGTTTTGCAGAAAACTTCATCCGCGTCTACCAAAAGATGCATGTGCATGCTTAAAACGCGTTTTCGCACAAATCCGTGCGCGGGTGCTAAAAAGAGCAGCATCGGCATGCTTAGCACGTCGTTTGGTAGAAATCCACGTGCGCGTTCTGCGAAAAGCACCTTTTGCATGCACATCTTGTGGTTTTGCAGAAAACTTCATCCGCGTCTACCAAAAGATGCATGTGCATGCTTAAAACGCGTTTTCGCACAAATGCGTGCGCGGGTGCTAAAAAGAGTAGCATCGGCATGCTTAGCACGTCGTTTGGTAGAAATCCACGTGCGCGTTCTGCAAAAAGCACCATTTGCATGCACATCTTGTGGTTTTGCAGAAAACTTCATCCGCGTCTACCAAAAGATGCATGTGCATGCTTAAAACGCGTTTTCGCACAAATCCGTGCGCGGGTGCTAAAGAGAGCAGCATCGGCATGCTTAGCACGTCGTTTGGTAGAAATCCACGTGCGCGTTCTGCCAAAAGCACCATTTGCATGCACATCTTGTGGTTTTGCAGAAAACTTCATCCGCGTCTACCAAAAGATGCATGTGCATGCTTAAAACGCGTTTTCGCACAAATCCGTGCGCGGGTGCTAAAAAGAGCAGCATCGGCATGCTTAGCACGTCGTTTGGTAGAAATCCATGTGCGCGTTCTGCCAAAAGCACCATTTGCATGCACATCTTGTGGTTTTGCAGAGAACTTCATCCGCGTCTACCAAAAGATGCATGTGCATGCTTAAAACGCGTTTTCGCACAAATCCGTGCGCGGGTGCTAAAAAGAGCAGCATCGGCATGCTAAGCACGTCGTTTGGTAGAAATCCACGTGCGCGTTCTGCCAAAAGCACCATTTGCATGCACATCTTGTGGTTTTGCAGAAAACTTCATCCGCGTCTACCAAAAGATGCATGTGCATGCTTAAAACGCGTTTTCGCACAAATCCGTGCGCGGGTGCTAAAAAGAGCAGCATCGGCATGCTTAGCACGTCGTTTGGTAGAAATCCACGTGCGCGTTCTGCGAAAAGCACCTTTTGCATGCACATCTTGTGGTTTTGCAGAAAACTTCATCCGCGTCTACCAAAAGATGCATGTGCATGCTTAAAACGCGTTTTCGCACAAATGCGTGCGCGGGTGCTAAAAAGAGTAGCATCGGCATGCTTAGCACGTCGTTTGGTAGAAATCCACGTGCGCGTTCTGCAAAAAGCACCATTTGCATGCACATCTTGTGGTTTTGCAGAAAACTTCATCCGCGTCTACCAAAAGATGCATGTGCATGCTTAAAACGTGTTTTCGCACAAATCCGTGCGCGGGTGCTAAAAAGAGCAGCATCGGCATGCTTAGCACGTCGTTTGGTAGAAATCCACGTGCGCGTTCTGCCAAAAGCACCATTTGCATGCACATCTTGTGGTTTTGCAGAAAACTTCATCCGCGTCTACCAAAAGATGCATGTGCATGCTTAAAACGCGTTTTCGCACAAATCCGTGCGCGGGTGCTAAAGAGAGCAGCATCGGCATGCTTAGCACGTCGTTTGGTAGAAATCCACGTGCGCGTTCTGCCAAAAGCACCATTTGCATGCACATCTTGTGGTTTTGCAGAAAACTTCATCCGCGTCTACCAAAAGATGCATGTGCATGCTTAAAACGCGTTTTCGCACAAATCCGTGCGCGGGTGCTAAAAAGAGCAGCATCGGCATGCTTAGCACGTCGTTTGGTAGAAATCCACGTGCGCGTTCTGCTAAAAGCACCATTTGCATGCACATCTTGTGGTTTTGCAGAGAACTTCATCCGCGTCTACCAAAAGATGCATGTGCATGCTTAAAACGCGTTTTCGCACAAATGCGTGCGCGGGTGCTAAAAAGAGTAGCATCGGCATGCTTAGCACGTCGTTTGGTAGAAATCCACGTGCGCGTTCTGCAAAAAGCACCATTTGCATGCACATCTTGTGGTTTTGCAGAAAACTTCATCCGCGTCTACCAAAAGATGCATGTGCATGCTTAAAACGCGTTTTCGCACAAATGCGTGCGCGGGTGCTAAAAAGAGCAGCATCGGCATGCTTAGCACGTCGTTTGGTAGAAATCCACGTGCGCGTTCTGCCAAAAGCACCATTTGCATGCACATCTTGTGGTTTTGCAGAAAACTTCATCCGCGTCTACCAAAAGATGCATGTGCATGCTTAAAACGCGTTTTTGCACAAATCCGTGCGCGGGTGCTAAAAAGAGCAGCATCGGCATGCTTAGCACGTCGTCTGGTAGAAATCCACGTGCGCGTTCTGCAAAAAGCACCATTTGCATGCACATCTTGTGGTTTTGCAGAAAACTTCATCCGCGTCTACCAAAAGATGCATGTGCATGCTTAAAACGCGTTTTCGCACAAATGCGTGCGCGGGTGCTAAAAAGAGCAGCATCGGCATGCTTAGCACGTCGTTTGGTAGAAATCCACGTGCGCGTTCTGCCAAAAGCACCATTTGCATGCACATCTTGTGGTTTTGCAGAAAACTTCATCCGCGTCTACCAAAAGATGCATGTGCATGCTTAAAACGCGTTTTCGCACAAATCCGTGCGCGGGTGCTAAAAAGAGCAGCATCGGCATGCTTAGCACGTCGTTTGGTAGAAATCCACGTGCGCGTTCTGCCAAAAGCACCATTTGCATGCACATCTTGTGGTTTTGCAGAAAACTTCATCCGCGTCTACCAAAAGATGCATGTGCATGCTTAAAACGTGTTTTCGCACAAATCCGTGCGCGGGTGCTAAAAAGAGCAGCATCGGCATGCTTAGCACGTCGTTTGGTAGAAATCCACGTGCGCGTTCTGCCAAAAGCACCATTTGCATGCACATCTTGTGGTTTTGCAGAAAACTTCATCCGCGTCTACCAAAAGATGCACGTGCATGCTTAAAACGCGTTTTCGCACAAATCCGTGCGCGGGTGCTAAAAAGAGCAGCATCGGCATGCTTAGCACGTCGTTTGGTAGAAATCCACGTGCGCGTTCTGCCAAAAGCACCATTTGCATGCACATCTTGTGGTTTTGCAGAAAACTTCATCCGCGTCTACCAAAAGATGCATGTGCATGCTTAAAACGCGTTTTCGCACAAATCCGTGCGCGGGTGCTAAAGAGAGCAGCATCGGCATGCTTAGCACGTCGTTTGGTAGAAATCCACGTGCGCGTTCTGCCAAAAGCACCATTTGCATGCACATCTTGTGGTTTTGCAGAAAACTTCATCCGCGTCTACCAAAAGATGCATGTGCATGCTTAAAACGCGTTTTCGCACAAATCCGTGCGCGGGTGCTAAAAAGAGCAGCATCGGCATGCTTAGCACGTCGTTTGGTAGAAATCCACGTGCGCGTTCTGCTAAAAGCACCATTTGCATGCACATCTTGTGGTTTTGCAGAGAACTTCATCCGCGTCTACCAAAAGATGCATGTGCATGCTTAAAACGCGTTTTCGCACAAATCCGTGCGCGGGTGCTAAAAAGAGCAGCATCGGCATGCTTAGCACGTCGTTTGGTAGAAATCCACGTGCGCGTTCTGCCAAAAGCACCATTTGCATGCACATCTTGTGGTTTTGCAGAAAACTTCATCCGCGTCTACCAAAAGATGCATGTGCATGCTTAAAACGCGTTTTCGCACAAATCCGTGCGCGGGTGCTAAAAAGAGCAGCATCGGCATGCTTAGCACGTCGTTTGGTAGAAATCCACGTGCGCGTTCTGCGAAAAGCACCTTTTGCATGCACATCTTGTGGTTTTGCAGAAAACTTCATCCGCGTCTACCAAAAGATGCATGTGCATGCTTAAAACGCGTTTTCGCACAAATGCGTGCGCGGGTGCTAAAAAGAGTAGCATCGGCATGCTTAGCACGTCGTTTGGTAGAAATCCACGTGCGCGTTCTGCAAAAAGCACCATTTGCATGCACATCTTGTGGTTTTGCAGAAAACTTCATCCGCGTCTACCAAAAGATGCATGTGCATGCTTAAAACGCGTTTTCGCACAAATGCGTGCGCGGGTGCTAAATAGAGCAGCATCGGCATGCTTAGCACGTCGTTTGGTAGAAATCCACGTGCGCGTTCTGCCAAAAGCACCATTTGCATGCACATCTTGTGGTTTTGCAGAAAACTTCATCCGCGTCTACCAAAAGATGCATGTGCATGCTTAAAACGCGTTTTCGCACAAATCCGTGCGCGGGTGCTAAAAAGAGCAGCATCGGCATGCTTAGCACGTCGTCTGGTAGAAATCCACGTGCGCGTTCTGCAAAAAGCACCATTTGCATGCACATCTTGTGGTTTTGCAGAAAACTTCATCCGCGTCTACCAAAAGATGCATGTGCATGCTTAAAACGCGTTTTCGCACAAATGCGTGCGCGGGTGCTAAAAAGAGCAGCATCGGCATGCTTAGCACGTCGTTTGGTAGAAATCCACGTGCGCGTTCTGCCAAAAGCACCATTTGCATGCACATCTTGTGGTTTTGCAGAAAACTTCATCCGCATCTACCAAAAGATGCATGTGCATGCTTAAAACGCGTTTTCGCACAAATCCGTGCGCGGGTGCTAAAAAGAGCAGCATCGGCATGCTTAGCACGTCGTTTGGTAGAAATCCACGTGCGCGTTCTGCCAAAAGCACCATTTGCATGCACATCTTGTGGTTTTGCAGAAAACTTCATCCGCATCTACCAAAAGATGCATGTGCATGCTTAAAACGCGTTTTCGCACAAATCCGTGCGCGGGTGCTAAAAAGAGCAGCATCGGCATGCTTAGCACGTCGTTTGGTAGAAATCCACGTGCGCGTTCTGCCAAAAGCACCATTTGCATGCACATCTTGTGGTTTTCCAGAAAACTTCATCCGCGTCTACCAAAAGATGCATCTGCATGCTTAAAACGCGTTTTCGCACAAATCCGTGCGCGGGTGCTAAAAAGAGCAGCATCGGCATGCTTAGCACGTCGTTTGGTAGAAATCCACGTGCGCGTTCTGCAAAAAGCACCATTTGCATGCACATCTTGTGGTTTTGCAGAAAACTTCATCCGCGTCTACCAAAAGATGCATGTGCATGCTTAAAACGCGTTTTCGCACAAATCCGTGCGCGGGTGCTAAAAAGAGCAGCATCGGCATGCTTAGCACGTCGTTTGGTAGAAATCCACGTGCGCGTTCTGCCAAAAGCACTATTTGCATGCACATCTTGTGGTTTTGCAGAAAACTTCATCCGCGTCTACCAAAAGATGCATGTGCATGGTTAAAACGCGTTTTCGCACAAATGCGTGCGCGGGTGCTAAAAAGAGCAGCATCGGCATGCTTAGCACGTCGTTTGGTAGAAATCCACGTGCGCGTTCTGCCAAAAGCACCATTTGCATGCACATCTTGTGGTTTTGCAGAAAACTTCATCCGCGTCTACCAAAAGATGCATGTGCATGCTTAAAACGCGTTTTCGCACAAATCCGTGCGCGGGTGCTAAAAAGAGCAGCATCGGCATGCTTAGCACGTCGTTTGGTAGAAATCCACGTGCGCGTTCTGCCAAAAGCACCATTTGCATGCACATCTTGTGGTTTTGCAGAAAACTTCATCCGCGTCTACCAAAAGATGCATGTGCATGCTTAAAACGCGTTTTCGCACAAATCCGTGCGCGGGTGCTAAAAAGAGCAGCATCGGCATGCTTAGCACGTCGTTTGGTAGAAATCCACGTGCGCATTCTGCCAAAAGCACCATTTGCATGCACATCTTGTGGTTTTGCAGAAAACTTCATCCGCGTCTACCAAAAGATGCATGTGCATGCTTAAAACGCGTTTTCGCACAAATCCGTGCGCGGGTGCTAAAAAGAGCAGCATCGGCATGCTTAGCACGTCGTTTGGTAGAAATCCACGTGCGCGTTCTGCCAAAAGCACCATTTGCATGCACATCTTGTGGTTTTGCAGAAAACTTCATCCGCGTCTACCAAAAGATGCATGTGCATGCTTAAAACGCGTTTTCGCACAAATGCGTGCGCGGGTGCTAAAAAGAGCAGCATCGGCATGCTTAGTACGTCGTTTGGTAGAAATCCACGTGCGCGTTCTGCCAAAAGCACCATTTGCATGCACATCTTGTGGTTTTGCAGAAAACTTCATCCGCGTCTACCAAAGATGCATGTGCATGCTTAAAACGCGTTTTCGCACAAATCCGTGCGCGGGTGCTAAAAAGAGCAGCATCGGCATGCTTAGCACGTCGTTTGGTAGAAATCCACGTGCGCGTTCTGCAAAAAGCACCATTTGCATGCACATCTTGTGGTTTTGCAGAAAACTTCATCCGCGTCTACCAAAAGATGCATGTGCATGCTTAAAACGCGTTTTCGCACAAATGCGTGCGCGGGTGCTAAAAAGAGTAGCATCGGCATGCTTAGCACGTCGTTTGGTAGAAATCCACGTGCGCATTCTGCAAAAAGCACCATTTGCATGCACATCTTCTGGTTTTGCAGAAAACTTCATCCGCGTCTACCAAAAGATGCATGTGCATGCTTAAAACGCGTTTTCGCACAAATGCGTGCGCGGGTGCTAAAAAGAGCAGCATCGGCATGCTTAGCACGTCGTTTGGTAGAAATCCACGTGCGCGTTCTGCCAAAAGCACCATTTGCATGCACATCTTGTGGTTTTGCAGAAAACTTCATCCGCGTCTACCAAAAGATGCATGTGCATGCTTAAAACGCGTTTTCGCACAAATGCGTGCGCGGGTGCTAAAAAGAGCAGCATCGGCATGCTTAGCACGTCGTTTGGTAGAAATCCACGTGCGCGTTCTGCCAAAAGCACCATTTGCATGCACATCTAGTGGTTTTGCAGAAAACTTCATCCGCGTCTACCAAAAGATGCATGTGCACGCTTAAAACGCGTTTTCGCACAAATGCGTGCGCGGGTGCTAAAAAGAGCAGCATCGGCATGCTTAGCACGTCGTTTGGTAGAAATCCACGTGCGCGTTCTGCCAAAAGCACCATTTGCATGCACATATTGTGGTTTTGCAGAAAACTTCATCCGCGTCTACGAAAAGATGCATGTGCATGCTTAAAACGCGTTTTCGCACAAATCCGTGCGCGGGTGCTAAAAAGAGCAGCATCGGCATGCTTAGCACGTCGTTTGGTAGAAATCCACGTGCGCGTTCTGCCAAAAGCACCATTTGCATGCACATCTTGTGGTTTTGCAGAAAACTTCATCCGCGTCTATCAAAAGATGCATGTGCATGCTTAAAACGCGTTTTCGCACAAATCCGTGCGCGGGTGCTAAAAAGAGCAGCATCGGCATGCTTTGCACGTCGTTTGGTAGAAATCCACGTGCGCGTTCTGCCAAAAGCACCATTTGCATGCACATATTGTGGTTTTGCAGAAAACTTCATCCGCGTCTACCAAAAGATGCATGTGCGTGCTTAAAACGAGTTTTCGCACAAATCCGTGCGCGGGTGCTAAAAAGAGCAGCATCGGCATGCTTAGCACGTCGTTTGGTAGAAATCCACGTGCGCGTTCTGCCAAAAGCACCATTTGCATGCACATCTTGTGGTTTTGCAGAAAACTTCATCCGCGTCTACCAAAAGAAGCATGTGCATGCTTAAAACGCGTTTTCGCACAAATCCGTGCGCGGGTGCTAAAAAGAGCAGCATCGGCATGCTTAGCACGACGTTTGGCAGAAATCCACGTGCGCGTTCTGCCAAAAGCACCATTTGCATGCACATCTTGTGGTTTTGCAGAAAACTTCATCCGCGTCTACCAAAAGATGCATGTGCATGCTTAAAACGCGTTTTCGCACAAATGCGTGCGCGGGTGCTAAAAAGAGCAGCATCGGCATGCTTAGCACGTCGTTTGGTAGAAATCCACGTGCGCGTTCTGCCAAAAGCACCATTTGCATGCACATCTTGTAGTTTTGCAGAAAACTTCATCCGCGTCTACCAAAAAATGCATGTGCATGCTTAAAACGCGTTTTCGCACAAATCCGTGCGCGGGTGCTAAAAAGAGCAGCATCGGCATGCTTAGCACGTCGTTTGGTAGAAATCCACGTGCGCGTTCTGCCAAAAGCACCATTTGCATGCACATCTTGTGGTTTTGCAGAAAACTTCATCCGCGTCTACCAAAAGATGCATGTGCATGCTTAAAACGCGTTTTCGCAGAAATCCGTGCGCCGGTGCTAAAAAGAGCAGCATCGGCATGCTTAGCACGTCGTTTGGTTGAAATCCACGTGCGCGTTCTGCCAAAAGCACCATTTCCATGCACATCTTGTGGTTTTGCAGAAAACTTCATCCGCGTCTACCAAAAGATGCATGTGCATACTTAAAACGCGTTTTCGCACAAATCCGTGCGCGGGTGCTAAAAAGAGCAGCATCGGCATGCTTAGCACGTCGTTTGGTAGAAATCCACGTGCGCGTTCTGCCAAAAGCACCATTTGCATGCACATCTTGTGGTTTTGCAGAAAACTTCATCCGCGTCTACCAAAAGATGCATGTGCATGCTTAAAACGCGTTTTCGCACAAATCCGTGCGCGGGTGCTAAAAAGAGCAGCATCGGCATGCTTAGCACGTCGTTTGGTAGAAATCCACGTGCGCGTTCTGCCAAAAGCACCATTTGCATGCACATCTTGTGGTTTTGCAGAAAACTTCAGCCGCGTCTACCAAAAGATGCATGTGCATGCTTAAAACGCGTTCTCGCACAAATCCGTGCGCGGGTGCTAAAAAGAGCAGCATCGGCATGCTTAGCACGTCGTTTGGTAGAAATCCACGTGCGCGTTCTGCCAAAAGCACCATTTGCATGCACATCTTGTGGTTTTGCAGAAAATTTCATCCGCGTCTACCAAAAGATGCATGTGCATGCTTAAAACGCGTTTTCGCACAAATCCGTGCGCGGGTGCTAAAAAGAGCAGCATCGGCATGCTTAGCACGTCGTTTGGTAGAAATCCACGTGCGCGTTCTGCCAAAAGCACCATTTGCACGCACATCTTGTGGTTTTGCAGAAAACTTCATCCGCGTCTACCAAAAGATGCATGTGCATGCTTAAAACGCGTTTTCGCACAAATGCTTGCGCGGGTGCTACAAAGAGCAGCATCGGCATGCTTAGCACGTCGTTTGGTAGAAATCCACGTGCGCGTTCTGCCAAAAGCACCATTTGCATGCACATATTGTGGTTTTGCAGAAAACTTCATCCGCGTCTACCAAAAGATGCATGTGCATGCTTAAAACGCGTTTTTGCACAAATCCATGCGCGGGTGCTAAAAAGAGCAGCATCATCATGCTTAGCACGTCCTTTGGTAGAAATCCACGTACGCGTTCTGCCAAAAGCACCATTTGCATGCACATCTTGTGGTTTTGCAGAAAACTTCATCCGCGTCTACCAAAAGATGCATGTGCATGCTTAAAACGCGTTTTCGCACAAATCCGTGCGCGGGTGCTAAAAAGAGCAGCATCGGCATGCTTAGCACGTCGTTTGGTAGAAATCCACGTGCGCGTTCTGCCAAAAGCACCATTTGCATGCACATCTTGTGGTTTTGCAGAAAACTTCATCCGCGTCTACCAAAAGATGCATGTGCATGCTTAAAACGCGTTTTCGCACAAATCCGTGCGCGGGTGCTAAAAAGAGCAGCATCGGCATGCTTAGCACGTCGTTTGGTAGAAATCCACGTGCGCGTTCTGCCAAAAGCACCATTTGCATTCACATCTTGTGGTTTTGCAGAAAACTTCATCCGCGTCTACCAAAAGATGCATGTGCATGCTTAAAACGCGTTTTCGCACAAATGCGTGCGCGGGTGCTAAAAAGAGCAGCATCGGCATGCTTAGCACGTCGTTTCGTAGAAATCCACGTGCGCGTTCTGCCAAAAGCACCATTTGCATGCACATCTTGTGGTTTTGCAGAAAACTTCATCCGCGTCTACCAAAAGATGCATGTGCATGCTTAAAACGCGTTTTCGCAAAAATCCGTGCGCGGGTGCTAAAAAGAGCAGCATCGGCATGCTTAGCACGTCGTTTGGTAGAAATCCACGTGCGCGTTCTGCAAAAAGCACCATTTGCATGCACATCTTGTGGTTTTGCAGAAAACTTCATCCGCGTCTACCAAAAGATGCATGTGCATGCTTAAAACGCGTTTTCGCACATATGCGTGCGCGGGTGCTAAAAAGAGCAGCATCGGCATGCTTAGCACGTCGTTTGGTAGAAATCCACGTGCGCGTTCTGCAAAAAGCACCATTTGCATGCACATCTTGTGGTTTTGCAGAAAACTTCATCCGCGTCTACCAAAAGATGCATGTGCATGCTTAAAACGCGTTTTCCCACAAATGCGTGCGCGGGTGCTAAAAAGAGCAGCATCGGCATGCTTAGCACGTCGTTTGGTTGAAATCCACGTGCGCGTTCTGCCAAAAGCACCATTTGCATGCACATCTTGTGGTTTTGCAGAAAACTTCATCCGCGTCTACCAAAAGATGCATGTGCATGCTTAAAACGCGTTTTCGCACAAATCCGTGCGCGGGTGCTAAAAAGAGCAGCATCGGCATGCTTAGCACGTCGTTTGGTAGAAATCCACGTGCGCGTTCTGCCAAAAGCACCATTTGCATGCACATCTTGTGGTTTTGCAGAAAACTTCATCCGCGTCTACCAAAAGATTCATGTGCATGCTTAAAACGCGTTTTCGCACAAATGCGTGCGCGGGTGCTAAAAAGAGCAGCATCGGCATGCTTAGCATGTCGTTTGGTAGAAATCCACGTGTGCGTTCTGCCAAAAGCACCATTTGCATGCACATCTTGTGGTTTTGCAGAAAACTTCATCCGCGTCTACCAAAAGATGCATGTGCATGCTTAAAACGCGTTTTCGCACAAATGCGTGCGCGGGTGCTAAAAAGGGCAGCATCGGCATGCTTAGCACGTAGTTTGGTAGAAATCCACGTGCGCGTTCTGCAAAAAGCACCATTTGCATGCACATCTTGTGGTTTTGCAGAAAACTTCATCCGCGTCTACCAAAAGATGCATGTGCATGCTTAAAACGCGTTTTCGCACAAATGCGTGCGCGGGTGCTAAAAAGAGCAGCATCGGCATGCTTAGCACGTCGTTTGGTAGAAATCCACGTGCGCGTTCTGCCAAAAGCACCATTTGCATGCACATCTTGTGGTTTTGCAGAAAACTTCATCCGCGTCTACCAAAAGATGCATGTGCATGCTTAAAATGCGTTTTCGCACAAATGCGTGTGCGGGTGCTAAAAGGAGCAGCATCGGCATGCTTAGCACGTCGTTTGGTAGAAATCCACGTGCGCGTTCTGCCAAAAGCACCATTTGCATGCACATCTTGTGGTTTTGCAGAAAACTTCATCCGCGTCTACCAAAAGATGATTGTGCATGCTTAAAACGCGTTTTCGCACAAATCCGTGCGCGGGTGCTAAAAAGAGCAGCATCGGCATGCTTAGCACGTCGTTTGGTAGAAATCCATGTGCGCGTTCTGCCAAAAGCACCATTTGCATGCACATCTTGTGGTTTTGCAGAAAACTTCATCCGCGTCTACCAAAAGATGCATGTGCATGCTTAAAACGCGTTTTCGCACAAATCCGTGCGCGGGTGCTAAAAAGAGCAGCATCGGCATGCTTAGCACGTCGTTTGGTAGAAATCCACGTGCGCGTTCTGCCAAAAGCACCATTTGCATGCACACCTTGTGGTTTTGCAGAAAACTTCATCCGCGTCTACCAAAAGATGCATGTGCATGCTTAAAACGCGTTTTCGCACAAATGCGTGCGCGGGTGCTAAAAAGAGCAGCATCGGCATGCTTAGCACGTCGTTTGGTAGAAATCCACGTGCGCGTTCTGCCAAAAGCACCATTTGCATGCACATCTTGTGGTTTTGCAGAAAACTTCATCCGCGTCTACCAAAAGATGCATGTGCATGCTTAAAACGCGTTTTCGCACAAATCCGTGCGCGGGTGCTAAAAAGAGCAGCATCGGCATGCTTAGCACGTCGTTTGGTAGAAATCCACGTGCGCGTTCTGCAAAAAGCACCATTTGCATGCACATCTTGTGGTTTTGCAGAAAACTTCATCCGCGTCTACCAAAAGATGCATGTGCATCCTTAAGAGGAAGCTTTAGCTTGAGTGCTCCTATCTAAATACATGTGAAAGGAGAATTCGTTTTTCTCGGCAACCACTGCACTAAATTTGACGGGGTTTGCTGCATTTAAAAGAAAAGCTTAAAATCTAGTGACTGTTGGTTTCGAATTTTCGATTTAGGTCGTCAAATTTTTGTAAAAATTTGGCAAAAATCGCAAATTTTCAGAAAACGAAACTATCAAGTTTACAACTCCGTAACTCAGCAAGAAAAAATCATATCGCAATTCTGTAATTTGTACCTGATAGCACATCTAAAGCGGACAAAATTGATATGTTACATATGAACCTCGAAAAATGGAGTAATGTGTAATTACAACTCTTGCAGAACCTTCGTAAACAACGTAACAAGATCACGTAAGATGTAAACTGACATATCAAATTTGTCCGCTTTGAATGGTTTATTGGATGCCGTTTACAGAATCGCGATATCTGTTCTTGATGCAGAGCTATTAGCTTGTAAACTTCGTGCTTCTATTTTTTTCATACGTCTGAATTTTTGAAAATCATTTTAACAAAATTCAAGCCCTAAATCAAAATTCCGCTTCCAACAGTCACTAGAATTTACCTTTCTCTCTCAAATGCAACAAATTTCATTAAAATCGGTCCAGAGGTTATCTCAGAAAAACGCTTTTGCGTTTTTACATGTATTTGAATAGGCCGCGTTGGAGTTGAGCCCGAGCTAAAGCTTCCTCTTAAAACGCGTTTTCGCACAAATGCGTGCGCGGGTGCTAAAAAGAGCAGCATCGGCATGCTTAGCACGTCATTTGGTAGAAATCCACGTGCGCGTTCTGCCAAAAGCACCATTTGCATGCATATCTTGTGGTTTTGCAGAAAACTTCATCCGCGTCTACCAAAAGATGCATGTGCATGCTTAAAACGCGTTTTCGCACAAATCCATGCGCGGGTGCTAAAAAGAGCAGCATCGGCATGCTTAGCACGTCGTTTGGTAGAAATCCACGTGCGCGTTCTGCCAAAAGCACCATTTGCATGCACATCTTGTGGTTTTGCAGAAAACTTCATCCGCGTCTACCAAAAGATGCATGTGCATGCTTAAAACGCGTTTTCGCACAAATCCGTGCGCGGGTGCTAAAAAGAGCAGCATCGGCATGCTTAGCACGTCGTTTGGTAGAAATCCACGTGCGCGTTCTGCCAAAAGCACCATTTGCATGCACATCTTGTGGTTTTGCAGAAAACTTCATCCGCGTCTACCAAAAGATGCATGTGCATGCTTAAAACGCGTTTTCGCACAAATCCGTGCGCGGGTGCTAAAAAGAGCAGCATCGGCATGCTTAGCACGTCGTTTGGTAGAAATCCACGTGCGCGTTCGGCCAAAAGCACCATTTGCATGCACATGTTCTGGTTTTGCAGAAAACTTCATCCGCGTCAACCAAAAGATGCATGTGCATGCTTAAAACGCGTTTTCGCACAAATCCGTGCGCGGGTGCTAAAAAGAGCAGCATCGGCATGCTTAGCACGTCGTTTGGTAGAAATCCACGTGCGCGTTCTGCCAAAAGCACCATTTGCATGCACATCTTGTGGTTTTGCAGAAAACTTCATCCGCGTCTACCAAAAGATGCAGGTGCATGCTTAAAACGCGTTTTCACACAAATCCGTGCGCGGGTGCTAAAAAGAGCAGCATCGGCATGCTTAGCACGTCGTTTGGTAGAAATCCACGTGCTTGTTCTGCAAAAAGCACCATTTGCATGCACATCTTGTGGTTTTGCAGAAAACTTCATCCGCGTCTACCAAAAGATGCATGTGCATGCTTAAAACGCGTTTTCGCACAAATGCGTGCGCGGGTGCTAAAAAGAGCAGCATCGGCATGCTTAGCACGTCGTTTGGTAGAAATCCACGTGCGCGTTCTGCAAAAAGCACCATTTGCATGCACATCTTGTGGTTTTGCAGAAAACTTCATCCGCGTCTACCAAAAGATGCATGTGCATGCTGAAAACGCGTTTACGCACAAATGCGTGCGCGGGTGCTAAAAAGAGCAGCATCGGCATGCTTAGCACGTCGTTTGGTAGAAATCCACGTGCGCGTTCTGCCAAAAGCACCATTTGCATGCACATCTTGTGGTTTTGCAGAAAACTTCATCCGCGTCTACCAAAAGATGCATGTGCATGCTTAAAACGCGTTTTCGCACAAATCCGTGCGCGGGTGCTAAAAAGAGCAGCATCGGCATGCTTAGCACGTCGTTTGGTAGAAATCCACGTGCGCGTTCTGCCAAAAGCACCATTTGCATGCACATCTTGTGGTTTTGCAGAAAACTTCATCCGCGTCTACCAAAAGATGCATGTGCATGCTTAAAACGCGTTTTCGCACAAATCCGTGCGCGGGTGCTAAAAAGAGCAGCATCGGCATGCTTAGCACGTCGTTTGGTAGAAATCCACGTGCGCGTTCTGCCAAAAGCACCATTTGCATGCACATCTTGTGGTTTTGCAGAAAACTTCATCCGCGTCTACCAAAAGATTCATGTGCATGCTTAAAACGCGTTTTCGCACAAATGCGTGCGCGGGTGCTAAAAAGAGCAGCATCGGCATGCTTAGCACGTCGTTTGGTAGAAATCCACGTGCGCGTTCTGCCAAAAGCACCATTTGCATGCACATCTTGTGGTTTTGCAGAAAACTTCATCCGCGACTACCAAAAGATGCATGTGCATGCTTAAAACGCGTTTTCGCACAAATCCGTGCGCGGGTGCTAAAAAGAGCAGCATCGGCATGCTTAGCACGTCGTTTGGTAGAAATCCACGTGCGCGTTCTGCCAAAAGCACCATTTGCATGCACATCTTGTGGTTTTGCAGAAAACTTCATCCGCGTCTACCAAAAGATCCATGTGCATGCTTAAAACGCGTTTTCGCACAAATCCGTGCGCGGGTGCTAAAAAGAGCAGCATCGGCATGCTTAGCACGTCGTTTGGTAGAAATCCACGTGCGCGTTCGGCCAAAAGCACCATTTGCATGCACATGTTCTGGTTTTGCAGAAAACTTCATCCGCGTCAACCAAAAGATGCATGTGCATGCTTAAAACGCGTTTTCGCACAAATCCGTGCGCGGGTGCTAAAAAGAGCAGCATCGGCATGCTTAGCACGTCGTTTGGTAGAAATCCACGTGCGCGTTCTGCCAAAAGCACCATTTGCATGCACATCTTGTGGTTTTGCAGAAAACTTCATCCGCGTCTACCAAAAGATGCATGTGCATGCTTAAAACGCGTTTTCACACAAATCCGTGCGCGGGTGCTAAAAAGAGCAGCATCGGCATGCTTAGCACGTCGTTTGGTAGAAATCCACGTGCTTGTTCTGCAAAAAGCACCATTTGCATGCACATCTTGTGGTTTTGCAGAAAACTTCATCCGCGTCTACCAAAAGATGCATGTGCATGCTTAAAACGCGTTTTCGCACAAATCCATGCGCGGGTGCTAAAAATAGCAGCATCGGCATGCTTAGCACGTCGTTTGGTAGAAATCCACGTGCGCGTTCTGCCAAAAGCACCATTTGCATGCACATCTTGCGGTTTTGCAGAAAACTTCATCCGCGTCTACCAAAAGATGCATGTGCATGCTTAAAACGCGTTTTCGCACAAATCCGTGCGCGGGTGCTAAAAAGAGCAGCATCGGCATGCTTAGCACGTCGTTTGGTAGAAATCCACGTGCGCGTTCTGCCAAAAGCACCATTTGCATGCACATCTTGTGGTTTTGCAGAAAACTTCATCCGCGTCTACCAAAAGATGCATGTGCATGCTTAAAACGCGTTTTCGCACAAATCCGTGCGCGGGTGCTAAAAAGAGCAGCATCGGCATGCTTAGCACGTCGTTTGGTAGAAATCCACGTGCGCGTTCGGCCAAAAGCACCATTTGCATGCACATGTTCTGGTTTTGCAGAAAACTTCATCCGCGTCAACCAAAAGATGCATGTGCATGCTTAAAACGCGTTTTCGCACAAATCCGTGCGCGGGTGCTAAAAAGAGCAGCATCGGCATGCTTAGCACGTCGTTTGGTAGAAATCCACGTGCGCGTTCTGCCAAAAGCACCATTTGCATGCACATCTTGTGGTTTTGCAGAAAACTTCATCCGCGTCTACCAAAAGATGCATGTGCATGCTTAAAACGCGTTTTCACACAAATCCGTGCGCGGGTGCTAAAAAGAGCAGCATCGGCATGCTTAGCACGTCGTTTGGTAGAAATCCACGTGCTTGTTCTGCAAAAAGCACCATTTGCATGCACATCTTGTGGTTTTGCAGAAAACTTCATCCGCGTCTACCAAAAGATGCATGTGCATGCTTAAAACGCGTTTTCGCACAAATGCGTGCGCGGGTGCTAAAAAGAGCAGCATCGGCATGCTTAGCACGTCGTTTGGTAGAAATCCACGTGCGCGTTCTGCAAAAAGCACCATTTGCATGCACATCTTGTGGTTTTGCAGAAAACTTCATCCGCGTCTACCAAAAGATGCATGTGCATGCTGAAAACGCGTTTACGCACAAATGCGTGCGCGGGTGCTAAAAAGAGCAGCATCGGCATGCTTAGCACGTCGTTTGGTAGAAATCCACGTGCGCGTTCTGCCAAAAGCACCATTTGCATGCACATCTTGTGGTTTTGCAGAAAACTTCATCCGCGTCTACCAAAAGATGCATGTGCATGCTTAAAACGCGTTTTCGCACAAATCCGTGCGCGGGTGCTAAAAAGAGCAGCATCGGCATGCTTAGCACGTCGTTTGGTAGAAATCCACGTGCGCGTTCTGCCAAAAGCACCATTTGCATGCACATCTTGTGGTTTTGCAGAAAACTTCATCCGCGTCTACCAAAAGATGCATGTGCATGCTTAAAACGCGTTTTCGCACAAATCCGTGCGCGGGTGCTAAAAAGAGCAGCATCGGCATGCTTAGCACGTCGTTTGGTAGAAATCCACGTGCGCGTTCTGCCAAAAGCACCATTTGCATGCACATCTTGTGGTTTTGCAGAAAACTTCATCCGCGTCTACCAAAAGATTCATGTGCATGCTTAAAACGCGTTTTCGCACAAATGCGTGCGCGGGTGCTAAAAAGAGCAGCATCGGCATGCTTAGCACGTCGTTTGGTAGAAATCCACGTGCGCGTTCTGCCAAAAGCACCATTTGCATGCACATCTTGTGGTTTTGCAGAAAACTTCATCCGCGACTACCAAAAGATGCATGTGCATGCTTAAAACGCGTTTTCGCACAAATCCGTGCGCGGGTGCTAAAAAGAGCAGCATCGGCATGCTTAGCACGTCGTTTGGTAGAAATCCACGTGCGCGTTCTGCCAAAAGCACCATTTGCATGCACATCTTGTGGTTTTGCAGAAAACTTCATCCGCGTCTACCAAAAGATGCATGTGCATGCTTAAAACGCGTTTTCGCACAAATCCGTGCGCGGGTGCTAAAAAGAGCAGCATCGGCATGCTTAGCACGTCGTTTGGTAGAAATCCACGTGCGCGTTCGGCCAAAAGCACCATTTCCATGCACATGTTCTGGTTTTGCAGAAAACTTCATCCGCGTCAACCAAAAGATGCATGTGCATGCTTAAAACGCGTTTTCGCACAAATCCGTGCGCGGGTGCTAAAAAGAGCAGCATCGGCATGCTTAGCACGTCGTTTGGTAGAAATCCACGTGCGCGTTCTGCCAAAAGCACCATTTGCATGCACATCTTGTGGTTTTGCAGAAAACTTCATCCGCGTCTACCAAAAGATGCATGTGCATGCTTAAAACGCGTTTTCACACAAATCCGTGCGCGGGTGCTAAAAAGAGCAGCATCGGCATGCTTAGCACGTCGTTTGGTAGAAATCCACGTGCTTGTTCTGCAAAAAGCACCATTTGCATGCACATCTTGTGGTTTTGCAGAAAACTTCATCCGCGTCTACCAAAAGATGCATGTGCATGCTTAAAACGCGTTTTCGCACAAATGCGTGCGCGGGTGCTAAAAAGAGCAGCATCGGCATGCTTAGCACGTCGTTTGGTAGAAATCCACGTGCGCGTTCTGCAAAAAGCACCATTTGCATGCACATCTTGTGGTTTTGCAGAAAACTTCATCCGCGTCTACCAAAAGATGCATGTGCATGCTGAAAACGCGTTTACGCACAAATGCGTGCGCGGGTGCTAAAAAGAGCAGCATCGGCATGCTTAGCACGTCGTTTGGTAGAAATCCACGTGCGCGTTCTGCCAAAAGCACCATTTGCATGCACATCTTGTGGTTTTGCAGAAAACTTCATCCGCGTCTACCAAAAGATGCATGTGCATGCTTAAAACGCGTTTTCGCACAAATCCATGCGCGGGTGCTAAAAAGAGCAGCATCGGCATGCTTAGCACGTCGTTTGGTAGAAATCCACGTGCGCGTTCTTCCAAAAGCACCATTTGCATGCACATCTTGTGGTTTTGCAGAAAACTTCATCCGCGTCTACCAAAAGATGCATGTGCATGCTTAAAACGCGTTTTCGCACAAATCCGTGCGCGGGTGCTAAAAAGAGCAGCATCGGCATGCTTAGCACGTCGTTTGGTAGAAATCCACGTGCGCGTTCTGCCAAAAGCACCATTTGCATGCACATCTTGTGGTTTTGCAGAAAACTTCATCCGCGTCTACCAAAAGATTCATGTGCATGCTTAAAACGCGTTTTCGCACAAATGCGTGCGCGGGTGCTAAAAAGAGCAGCATCGGCATGCTTAGCACGTCGTTTGGTAGAAATCCACGTGCGCGTTCTGCCAAAAGCACCATTTGCATGCACATCTTGTGGTTTTGCAGAAAACTTCATCCGCGTCTACCAAAAGATGCATGTGCATGCTGAAAACGCGTTTTTGCACAAATCCGTGCGCGGGTGCTAAAAAGAGCAGCATCGGCATGCTTAGCACGTCGTTTGGTAGAAATCCACGTGCGCGTTCTGCCAAAAGCACCATTTGCATGCACATCTTGTGGTTTTGCAGAAAACTTCATCCGCGTCTACCAAAAGATGCATGTGCATGCTTAAAACGCGTTTTTGCACAAATCCTTGCGCGGGTGCTAAAAAGAGCAGCATCGGCATGCTTAGCACGTCGTTTGGTAGAAATCCACGTGCGCGTTCTGCAAAAAGCACCATTTGCATGCACATCTTGTGGTTTTGCAGAAAACTTCATCCGCGTCTACCAAAAGATGCATGTGCATGCTAAAACGCGTTTTCGCACAAATGCGTGCGCGGGTGCTAAAAAGAGCAGCATCGGCATGCTTAGCACGTCGTTTGGTAGAAATCCACGTGCGCGTTCTGCCAAAAGCACCATTTGCATGCACATCTTGTGGTTTTGCAGAAAACTTCATCCGCGTCTACCAAAAGATGCATGTGCATGCTTAAAACGCATTTTCGCACAAATCCGTGCGCGGGTGCTAAAAAGAGCAGCATCGGCATGCTTACCACGTCGTTTGGTAGAAATCCACGTGGGCGTTCTGCCAAAAGCACCATTTGCATGCACATCTTGTGGTTTTGCAGAAAACTTCATCCGCGTCTACCAAAAGATGCATGTGCATGCTTAAAACGCGTTTTCGCACAAATCCGTGCGCGGGTGCTAAAAAGAGCAGCATCGGCATGCTTAGCACGTCGTTTGGTAGAAATCCACGTGCGCGTTCTGCCAAAAGCACCATTTGCATGCACATCTTGTGGTTTTGCAGAAAACTTCATCCGCGTCTACCAAAAGATGCATGTGCATGCTTAAAACGCGTTTTCGCACAAATCCGTGCGCGGGTGCTAAAAAGAGCAGCATCGGCATGCTTAGCACGTCGTTTGGTAGAAATCCACGTGCGCGTTCTGCCAAAAGCACCATTTGCATGCACATCTTCTGGTTTTGCAGAAAACTTCATCCGCGTCTACCAAAAGATGCATGTGCATGTTTAAAACGCGTTTTCGCACAATCCGTGCGCAGGTGCTAAAAAGAGCAGCATCGGCATGCTTAGCACGTCGTTTGGTAGAAATCCACGTGCGCCTTCTGCCAAAAGCACCATTTGCATGCACATCTTGTGGTTTTGCAGAAAACTTCATCCGCGTCTACCAAAAGATTCATGTGCATGCTTAAAACGCGTTTTCGCACAAATGCGTGCGCGGGTGCTAAAAAGAGCAGCATCGGCATGCTTAGCACGTCGTTTGGTAGAAATCCACGTGCGCGTTCTGCCAAAAGCACCATTTGCATGCACATCTTGTGGTTTTGCAGAAAACTTCATCCGCGTCTACCAAAAGATGCATGTGCATGCTTAAAACGCGTTTTCGCACAAATCCGTGCGCGGGTGCTAAAAAGAGCAGCATCGGCATGCTTAGCACGTCGTTTGGTAGAAATCCACGTGCGCGTTCTGCCAAAAGCACCATTTGCATGCACATCTTGTGGTTTTGCAGAAAACTTCATCCGCGTCTACCAAAAGATGCATGTGCATGCTTAAAACGCGTTTTCGCACAAATCCGTGCGCGGGTGCTAAAAAGAGCAGCATCGGCATGCTTAGCACGTCGTTTGGTAGAAATCCACGTGCGCGTTCTGCAAAAAGCACCATTTGCATGCACATCTTGTGGTTTTGCAGAAAACTTCATCCGCGTCTACCAAAAGATGCATGTGCATGCTTAAAACGCGTTTTCGCACAAATCCATGCGCGGGTGCTAAAAAGAGCAGCATCGGCATGCTTAGCACGTCGTTTGGTAGAAATCCACGTGCGCGTTCTTCCAAAAGCACCATTTGCATGCACATCTTGTGGTTTTGCAGAAAACTTCATCCGCGTCTACCAAAAGATGCATGTGCATGCTTAAAACGCGTTTTCGCACAAATCCGTGCGCGGGTGCTAAAAAGAGCAGCATCGGCATGCTTAGCACGTCGTTTGGTAGAAATCCACGTGCGCGTTCTGCCAAAAGCACCATTTGCATGCACATCTTGTGGTTTTGCAGAAAACTTCATCCGCGTCTACCAAAAGATTCATGTGCATGCTTAAAACGCGTTTTCGCACAAATGCGTGCGCGGGTGCTAAAAAGAGCAGCATCGGCATGCTTAGCACGTCGTTTGGTAGAAATCCACGTGCGCGTTCTGCCAAAAGCACCATTTGCATGCACATCTTGTGGTTTTGCAGAAAACTTCATCCGCGTCTACCAAAAGATGCATGTGCATGCTTAAAACGCGTTTTTGCACAAATCCGTGCGCGGGTGCTAAAAAGAGCAGCATCGGCATGCTTAGCACGTCGTTTGGTAGAAATCCACGTGCGCGTTCTGCCAAAAGCACCATTTGCATGCACATCTTGTGGTTTTGCAGAAAACTTCATCCGCGTCTACCAAAAGATGCATGTGCATGCTTAAAACGCGTTTTTGCACAAATCCTTGCGCGGGTGCTAAAAAGAGCAGCATCGGCATGCTTAGCACGTCGTTTGGTAGAAATCCACGTGCGCGTTCTGCAAAAAGCACCATTTGCATGCACATCTTGTGGTTTTGCAGAAAACTTCATCCGCGTCTACCAAAAGATGCATGTGCATGCTAAAACGCGTTTTCGCACAAATGCGTGCGCGGGTGCTAAAAAGAGCAGCATCGGCATGCTTAGCACGTCGTTTGGTAGAAATCCACGTGCGCGTTCTGCCAAAAGCACCATTTGCATGCACATCTTGTGGTTTTGCAGAAAACTTCATCCGCGTCTACCAAAAGATGCATGTGCATGCTTAAAACGCGTTTTCGCACAAATCCGTGCGCGGGTGCTAAAAAGAGCAGCATCGGCATGCTTAGCACGTCGTTTGGTAGAAATCCACGTGGGCGTTCTGCCAAAAGCACCATTTGCATGCACATCTTGTGGTTTTGCAGAAAACTTCATCCGCGTCTACCAAAAGATGCATGTGCATGCTTAAAACGCGTTTTCGCACAAATCCGTGCGCGGGTGCTAAAAAGAGCAGCATCGGCATGCTTAGCACGTCGTTTGGTAGAAATCCACGTGCGCGTTCTGCCAAAAGCACCATTTGCATGCACATCTTGTGGTTTTGCAGAAAACTTCATCCGCGTCTACCAAAAGATGCATGTGCATGCTTAAAACGCGTTTTCGCACAAATCCGTGCGCGGGTGCTAAAAAGAGCAGCATCGGCATGCTTAGCACGTCGTTTGGTAGAAATCCACGTGCGCGTTCTGCCAAAAGCACCATTCGCATGCACATCTTCTGGTTTTGCAGAAAACTTCATCCGCGTCTACCAAAAGATGCATGTGCATGTTTAAAACGCGTTTTCGCACAATCCGTGCGCGGGTGCTAAAAAGAGCAGCATCGGCATGCTTAGCACGTCGTTTGGTAGAAATCCACGTGCGCCTTCTGCCAAAAGCACCATTTGCATGCACATCTTGTGGTTTTGCAGAAAACTTCATCCGCGTCTACCAAAAGATTCATGTGCATGCTTAAAACGCGTTTTCGCACAAATGCGTGCGCGGGTGCTAAAAAGAGCAGCATCGGCATGCTTAGCACGTCGTTTGGTAGAAATCCACGTGCGCGTTCTGCCAAAAGCACCATTTGCATGCACATCTTGTGGTTTTGCAGAAAACTTCATCCGCGTCTACCAAAAGATGCATGTGCATGCTTAAAACGCGTTTTCGCACAAATCCGTGCGCGGGTGCTAAAAAGAGCAGCATCGGCATGCTTAGCACGTCGTTTGGTAGAAATCCACGTGCGCGTTCTGCCAAAAGCACCATTTGCATGCACATCTTGTGGTTTTGCAGAAAACTTCATCCGCGTCTACCAAAAGATGCATGTGCATGCTTAAAACGCGTTTTCGCACAAATCCGTGCGCGGGTGCTAAAAAGAGCAGCATCGGCATGCTTAGCACGTCGTTTGGTAGAAATCCACGTGCGCGTTCTGCAAAAAGCACCATTTGCATGCACATCTTGTGGTTTTGCAGAAAACTTCATCCGCGTCTACCAAAAGATGCATGCGCATGCTTAAAACGCGTTTTCGCACAAATGCGTGCGCGGGTGCTAAAAAGAGCAGCATCGGCATGCTTAGCACGTCGTTTAGTAGAAATCCACGTGCGCGTTCTGCCAAAGCACCATTTGCATGCACATCTTGTGGTTTTGCAGAAAACTTCATCCGCGTCTACCAAAAGATGCATGTGCATGCTTAAAACGCGTTTTCGCACAAATCCGTGCGCGGGTGCTAAAAAGAGCAGCATCGGCATGCTTAGCACGTCGTTTGGTAGAAATCCACGTGCGCATTCTGCACAAAGCACCATTTGCATGCACATCTTGTGGTTTTGCAGAAAACTTCATCCGCGTCTACCAAAAGATGCATGTGCATGCTTAAAACGCGTTTTCGCACAAATGCGTGCGCGGGTGCTAAAAAGAGCAGCATCGGCATGCTTAGCACGTCGTTTGGTAGAAATCCACGTGCGCGTTCTGCAAAAAGCACCATTTGCATGCACATCTTGTGGTTTTGCAGAAAACTTCATCCGCGTCTACCAAAAGATGCATGTGCATGCTTAAAACGCGTTTACGCACAAATGCGTGCGCGGGTGCTAAAAAGAGCAGCATCGGCATGCTTAGCACGTCGTTTGGTAGAAATCCACGTGCGCGTTCTGCCAAAAGCACCATTTGCATGCACATCTTGTGGTTTTGCAGAAAACTTCATCCGCGTCCACCAAAAGATGCATGTGCATGCTTAAAACGCGTTTTCGCACAAATGCGTGCGCGGGTGCTAAAAAGAGCAGCATCGGCATGCTTAGCACGTCGTTTGGTAGAAATCCGCGTGCGCGTTCTGCCAAAAGCACCATTTGCATGCACATCTTGTGGTTTTGCAGAAAACTTCATCCGCGTCTACCAAAAGATGCATGTGCATGCTTAAAACGCGTTTTCGCACAAATCCGTGCGCGGGTGCTAAAAAGAGCAGCATCGGCATGCTTAGCACGTCGTTTGGTAGAAATCCACGTGCGCGTTCTGCCAAAAGCACCATTTGCATGCACATCTTGTGGTTTTGCAGAAAACTTCATCCGCGTCTACCAAAAGATGCATGTGCATGCTTAAAACGCGTTTTCGCACAAATCCGTGCGCGGGTGCTAAAAAGAGCAGCATCGGCATGCTTAGCACGTCGTTTGGTAGAAATCCACGTGCGCGTTCTGCAAAAAGCACCATTTGCATGCACATCTTGTGGTTTTGCAGAAAACTTCATCCGCGTCTACCAAAAGATGCATGCGCATGCTTAAAACGCGTTTTCGCACAAATGCGTGCGCGGGTGCTAAAAAGAGCAGCATCGGCATGCTTAGCACGTCGTTTAGTAGAAATCCACGTGCGCGTTCTGCCAAAGCACCATTTGCATGCACATCTTGTGGTTTTGCAGAAAACTTCATCCGCGTCTACCAAAAGATGCATGTGCATGCTTAAAACGCGTTTTCGCACAAATCCGTGCGCGGGTGCTAAAAAGAGCAGCATCGGCATGCTTAGCACGTCGTTTGGTAGAAATCCACGTGCGCATTCTGCACAAAGCACCATTTGCATGCACATCTTGTGGTTTTGCAGAAAACTTCATCCGCGTCTACCAAAAGATGCATGTGCATGCTTAAAACGCGTTTTCGCACAAATGCGTGCGCGGGTGCTAAAAAGAGCAGCATCGGCATGCTTAGCACGTCGTTTGGTAGAAATCCACGTGCGCGTTCTGCAAAAAGCACCATTTGCATGCACATCTTGTGGTTTTGCAGAAAACTTCATCCGCGTCTACCAAAAGATGCATGTGCATGCTTAAAACGCGTTTACGCACAAATGCGTGCGCGGGTGCTAAAAAGAGCAGCATCGGCATGCTTAGCACGTCGTTTGGTAGAAATCCACGTGCGCGTTCTGCCAAAAGCACCATTTGCATGCACATCTTGTGGTTTTGCAGAAAACTTCATCCGCGTCCACCAAAAGATGCATGTGCATGCTTAAAACGCGTTTTCGCACAAATGCGTGCGCGGGTGCTAAAAAGAGCAGCATCGGCATGCTTAGCACGTCGTTTGGTAGAAATCCACGTGCGCGTTCTGCCAAAAGCACCATTTGCATGCACATCTTGTGGTTTTGCAGAAAACTTCATCCGCGTCTACCAAAAGATGCATGTGCATGCTTAAAACGCGTTTTTGCACAAATCCGTGCGCGGGTGCTAAAAAGAGCAGCATCGGCATGCTTAGCACGTCGTTTGGTAGAAATCCACGTGCGCGTTCTGCCAAAAGCACCATTTGCATGCACATCTTGTGGTTTTGCAGAAAACTTCATCCGCGTCTACCAAAAGATGCATGTGCATGCTTAAAACGCGTTTTTGCACAAATCCTTGCGCGGGTGCTAAAAAGAGCAGCATCGGCATGCTTAGCACGTCGTTTGGTAGAAATCCACGTGCGCGTTCTGCAAAAAGCACCATTTGCATGCACATCTTGTGGTTTTGCAGAAAACTTCATCCGCGTCTACCAAAAGATGCATGTGCATGCTAAAACGCGTTTTCGCACAAATGCGTGCGCGGGTGCTAAAAAGAGCAGCATCGGCATGCTTAGCACGTCGTTTGGTAGAAATCCACGTGCGCGTTCTGCCAAAAGCACCATTTGCATGCACATCTTGTGGTTTTGCAGAAAACTTCATCCGCGTCTACCAAAAGATGCATGTGCATGCTTAAAACGCGTTTTCGCACAAATCCGTGCGCGGGTGCTAAAAAGAGCAGCATCGGCATGCTTAGCACGTCGTTTGGTAGAAATCCACGTGGGCGTTCTGCCAAAAGCACCATTTGCATGCACATCTTGTGGTTTTGCAGAAAACTTCATCCGCGTCTACCAAAGATGCATGTGCATGCTTAAAACGCGTTTTCGCACAAATCCGTGCGCGGGTGCTAAAAAGAGCAGCATCGGCATGCTTAGCACGTCGTTTGGTAGAAATCCACGTGCGCGTTCTGCCAAAAGCACCATTTGCATGCACATCTTGTGGTTTTGCAGAAAACTTCATCCGCGTCTACCAAAAGATGCATGTGCATGCTTAAAACGCGTTTTCGCACAAATCCGTGCGCGGGTGCTAAAAAGAGCAGCATCGGCATGCTTAGCACGTCGTTTGGTAGAAATCCACGTGCGCGTTCTGCCAAAAGCACCATTCGCATGCACATCTTCTGGTTTTGCAGAAAACTTCATCCGCGTCTACCAAAAGATGCATGTGCATGTTTAAAACGCGTTTTCGCACAATCCGTGCGCGGGTGCTAAAAAGAGCAGCATCGGCATGCTTAGCACGTCGTTTGGTAGAAATCCACGTGCGCCTTCTGCCAAAAGCACCATTTGCATGCACATCTTGTGGTTTTGCAGAAAACTTCATCCGCGTCTACCAAAAGATTCATGTGCATGCTTAAAACGCGTTTTCGCACAAATGCGTGCGCGGGTGCTAAAAAGAGCAGCATCGGCATGCTTAGCACGTCGTTTGGTAGAAATCCACGTGCGCGTTCTGCCAAAAGCACCATTTGCATGCACATCTTGTGGTTTTGCAGAAAACTTCATCCGCGTCTACCAAAAGATGCATGTGCATGCTTAAAACGCGTTTTCGCACAAATCCGTGCGCGGGTGCTAAAAAGAGCAGCATCGGCATGCTTAGCACGTCGTTTGGTAGAAATCCACGTGCGCGTTCTGCCAAAAGCACCATTTGCATGCACATCTTGTGGTTTTGCAGAAAACTTCATCCGCGTCTACCAAAAGATGCTTGTGCATGCTTAAAACGCGTTTTCGCACAAATCCGTGCGCGGGTGCTAAAAAGAGCAGCATCGGCATGCTTAGCACGTCGTTTGGTAGAAATCCACGTGCGCGTTCTGCAAAAAGCACCATTTGCATGCACATCTTGTGGTTTTGCAGAAAACTTCATCCGCGTCTACCAAAAGATGCATGCGCATGCTTAAAACGCGTTTTCGCACAAATGCGTGCGCGGGTGCTAAAAAGAGCAGCATCGGCATGCTTAGCACGTCGTTTAGTAGAAATCCACGTGCGCGTTCTGCCAAAGCACCATTTGCATGCACATCTTGTGGTTTTGCAGAAAACTTCATCCGCGTCTACCAAAAGATGCATGTGCATGCTTAAAACGCGTTTTCGCACAAATCCGTGCGCGGGTGCTAAAAAGAGCAGCATCGGCATGCTTAGCACGTCGTTTGGTAGAAATCCACGTGCGCATTCTGCACAAAGCACCATTTGCATGCACATCTTGTGGTTTTGCAGAAAACTTCATCCGCGTCTACCAAAAGATGCATGTGCATGCTTAAAACGCGTTTTCGCACAAATGCGTGCGCGGGTGCTAAAAAGAGCAGCATCGGCATGCTTAGCACGTCGTTTGGTAGAAATCCACGTGCGCGTTCTGCAAAAAGCACCATTTGCATGCACATCTTGTGGTTTTGCAGAAAACTTCATCCGCGTCTACCAAAAGATGCATGTGCATGCTTAAAACGCGTTTACGCACAAATGCGTGCGCGGGTGCTAAAAAGAGCAGCATCGGCATGCTTAGCACGTCGTTTGGTAGAAATCCACGTGCGCGTTCTGCCAAAAGCACCATTTGCATGCACATCTTGTGGTTTTGCAGAAAACTTCATCCGCGTCCACCAAAAGATGCATGTGCATGCTTAAAACGCGTTTTCGCACAAATGCGTGCGCGGGTGCTAAAAAGAGCAGCATCGGCATGCTTAGCACGTCGTTTGGTAGAAATCCGCGTGCGCGTTCTGCCAAAAGCACCATTTGCATGCACATCTTGTATCTGTCTCGCGTGTGTACTTCATCCGCGTCTACCAAAAGATGCATGTGCATGCTTAAAACGCGTTTTCGCACAAATCCGTGCGCGGGTGCTAAAAAGAGCAGCATCGGCATGCTTAGCACGTCGTTTGGTAGAAATCCACGTGCGCGTTCTGCCAAAAGCACCATTTGCATGCACATCTTGTGGTTTTGCAGAAAACTTCATCCGCGTCTACCAAAAGATGCATGTGCATGCTTAAAACGCGTTTTCGCACAAATCCGTGCGCGGGTGCTAAAAAGAGCAGCATCGGCATGCTTAGCACGTCGTTTGGTAGAAATCCACGTGCGCGTTCTGCCAAAAGCACCATTTGCATGCACATCTTGTGGTTTTGCAGAAAACTTCATCCGCGTCTACCAAAAGATGCATGTGCATGCATAAAACGCGTTTTCGCACAAATCCGTGCGCGGGTGCTAAAAAGAGCAGCATCGGCATGCTTAGCACGTCGTTTGGTAGAAATCCACGTGCGCGTTCTGCCAAAAGCACCATTTGCATGCACATCTTCTGGTTTTGCAGAAAACTTCATCCGCGTCTACCAAAAGATGCATGTGCATGTTTAAAACGCGTTTTCGCACAATCCGTGCGCGGGTGCTAAAAAGAGCAGCATCGGCATGCTTAGCACGTCGTTTGGTAGAAATCCACGTGCGCCTTCTGCCAAAAGCACCATTTGCATGCACATCTTGTGGTTTTGCAGAAAACTTCATCCGCGTCTACCAAAAGATTCATGTGCATGCTTAAAACGCGTTTTCGCACAAATGCGTGCGCGGGTGCTAAAAAGAGCAGCATCGGCATGCTTAGCACGTCGTTTGGTAGAAATCCACGTGCGCGTTCTGCCAAAAGCACCATTTGCATGCACATCTTGTGGTTTTGCAGAAAACTTCATCCGCGTCTACCAAAAGATGCATGTGCATGCTTAAAACGCGTTTTCGCACAAATCCGTGCGCGGGTGCTAAAAAGAGCAGCATCGGCATGCTTAGCACGTCGTTTGGTAGAAATCCACGTGCGCGTTCTGCAAAAAGCACCATTTGCATGCACATCTTGTGGTTTTGCAGAAAACTTCATCCGCGTCTACCAAAAGATGCATGTGCATGCTTAAAACGCGTTTTCGCACAAATGCGTGCGCGGGTGCTAAAAAGAGCAGCATCGGCATGCTTAGCACGTCGTTTGGTAGAAATCCACGTGCGCGTTCTGCAAAAAGCACCATTTGCATGCACATCTTGTAGTTTTGCAGAAAACTTCATCCGCGTCTACCAAAAGATGCATGTGCATGCTTAAAACGCGTTTACGCAGAAATGCGTGCGCGGGTGCTAAAAAGAGCAGCATCGGCATGCTTAGCACGTCGTTTAGTAGAAATCCACGTGCGCGTTCTGCCAAAAGCACCATTTGCATGCACATCTTGTGGTTTTGCAGAAAACTTCATCCGCGTCTACCAAAAGATGCATGTGCATGCTTAAAACGCGTTTTCGCACAAATCCGTGCGCGGGTGCTAAAAAGAGCAGCATCGGCATGCTTAGCACGTCGTTTGGTAGAAATCCACGTGCGCATTCTGCAAAAAGCACCATTTGCATGCACATCTTGTGGTTTTGCAGAAAACTTCATCCGCGTCTACCAAAAGATGCATGTGCATGCTTAAAACGCGTTTTCGCACAAATGCGTGCGCGGGTGCTAAAAAGAGCAGCATCGGCATGCTTAGCACGTCGTTTGGTAGAAATCCACGTGCGCGTTCTGCAAAAAGCATCATTTGCATGCACATCTTGTGGTTTTGCAGAAAACTTCATCCGCGTCTACCAAAAGATGCATGTGCATGCTTAAAACGCGTTTACGCACAAATGCGTGCGCGGGTGCTAAAAAGAGCAGCATCGGCATGCTTAGCACGTCGTTTGGTAGAAATCCACGTGCGCGTTCTGCCAAAAGCACCATTTGCATGCACATCTTGTGGTTTTGCAGAAAACTTCATCCGCGTCCACCAAAAGATGCATGTGCATGCTTAAAACGCGTTTTCGCACAAATGCGTGCGCGGGTGCTAAAAAGAGCAGCATCGGCATGCTTAGCACGTCGTTTGGTAGAAATCCGCGTGCGCGTTCTGCCAAAAGCACCATTTGCATGCACATCTTGTGGTTTTGCAGAAAACTTCATCCGCGTCTACCAAAAGATGCATGTGCATGCTTAAAACGCGTTTTCGCACAAATCCGTGCGCGGGTGCTAAAAAGAGCAGCATCGGCATGCTTAGCACGTCGTTTGGTAGAAATCCACGTGCGCGTTCTGCCAAAAGCACCATTTGCATGCACATCTTGTGGTTTTGCAGAAAACTTCATCCGCGTCTACCGAAAGATGCATGTGCATGCTTAAAACGCGTTTTCGCACAAATCCGTGCGCGGGTGCTAAAAAGAGCAGCATCGGCATGCTTAGCACGTCGTTTGGTAGAAATCCACGTGCGCGTTCTGCCAAAAGCACCATTTGCATGCACATCTTGTGGTTTTGCAGAAAACTTCATCCGCGTCTACCAAAAGATGCATGTGCATGCTTAAAACGCGTTTTCGCACAAATCCGTGCGCGGGTGCTAAAAAGAGCAGCATCGGCATGCTTAGCACGTCGTTTGGTAGAAATCCACGTGCGCGTTCTGCCAAAAGCACCATTTGCATGCACATCTTGTGGTTTTGCAGAAAACTTCATCCGCGTCTACCAAAAGATGCATGTGCATGCTTAAAACGCGTTTTCGCACAAATCCGTGCGCGGGTGCTAAAAAGAGCAGCATCGGCATGCTTAGCACGTCGTTTGGTAGAAATCCACGTGCGCGTTCTGCCAAAAGCACCATTTGCATGCACATCTTGTGGTTTTGCAGAAAACTTCATCCGCGTCTACCAAAAGATGCATGTGCATGCTTAAAACGCGTTTTTGCACAAATCATTGCGCGGGTGCTAAAAAGAGCAGCATCGGCATGCTTAGCACGTCGTTTGGTAGAAATCCACGTGCGCGTTCTGCAAAAAGCACCATTTGCATGCACATCTTGTGGTTTTGCAGAAAACTTCATCCGCGTCTACCAAAAGATGCATGTGCATGCTAAAACGCGTTTTCGCACAAATGCGTGCGCGGGTGCTAAAAAGAGCAGCATCGGCATGCTTAGCACGTCGTTTGGTAGAAATCCACGTGCGCGTTCTGCAAAAAGCACCATTTGCATGCACATCTTGTGGTTTTGCAGAAAACTTCATCCGCGTCTACCAAAAGATGCATGTGCATGCTTAAAACGCGTTTTCGCACAAATGCGTGCGCGGGTGCTAAAAAGAGCAGCATCGGCATGCTTAGCACGTCGTTTGGTAGAAATCCACGTGCGCGTTCTGCCAAAAGCACCATTTGCATGCACATCTTGTGGTTTTGCAGAAAACTTCATCCGCGTCTACCAAAAGATGCATGTGCATGCTTAAAACGCGTTTTCGCACAAATCCGTGCGCGGGTGCTAAAAAGAGCAGCATCGGCATGCTTAGCACGTCGTTTGGTAGAAATCCACGTGCGCGTTCTGCCAAAAGCACCATTTGCATGCACATCTTGTGGTTTTGCAGAAAACTTCATCCGCGTCTACCAAAAAATGCATGTGCATGCTTAAAACGCGTTTTCGCACAAATCCGTGCGCGGGTGCTAAAAAGAGCAGCATCGGCATGCTTAGCACGTCGTTTGGTAGAAATCCATATGCGCGTTCTGCCAAAAGCACCATTTGCATGCACATCTTGTGGTTTTGCAGAAAACTTCATCCGCGTCTACCAAAAGATGCATGTGCATGCTTAAAACGCGTTTTCGCACAAATCCGTGCGCGGGTGCTAAAAAGAGCAGCATCGGCATGCTTAGCACGTCGTTTGGTAGAAATCCACGTGCGCGTTCTGCCAAAAGCACCATTTGCATGCACATCTTCTGGTTTTGCAGAAAACTTCATCCGCGTCTACCAAAAGATGCATGTGCATGCTTAAAACGCGTTTTCGCACAAATGCGTGCGCGGGTGCTAAAAAGAGCAGCATCGGCATGCTTAGCACGTCGTTTGGTAGAAATCCACGTGCGCGTTCTGCCAAAAGCACCATTTGCATGCACATCTTGTGGTTTTGCAGAAAACTTCATCCGCGTCTACCAAAAGATGCATGTGCATGCTTAAAACGCGTTTTCGCACAAATGCGTGCGCGGGTGCTAAAAAGAGCAGCATCAGCATGCTTAGCACGCCGTTTGGTAGAAATCCGCGTGCGCGTTCTGCCAAAAGGACCATTTGCATGCACATCTTGTGGTTTTGCAGAAAACTTCATCCGCGTCTACCAAAAGATGCATGTGCATGCTTAAAACGCGTTTTCGCACAAATCCGTGCGCGGGTGCTAAAAAGAGCAGCATCGGCATGCTTAGCACGTCGTTTGGTAGAAATCCACGTGCGCGTTCTGCCAAAAGCACCATTTGCATGCACATCTTGTGGTTTTGCAGAAAACTTCATCCGCGTCTACCAAAAGATGCATGTGCATGCTTAAAACGCGTTTTCGCACAAATCCGTGCGCGGGTGCTAAAAAGAGCAGCATCGGCATGCTTAGCACGTCGTTTGGTAAAAATCCACGTGCGCGTTCTGCCAAAAGCACCATTTGCATGCACATCTTGTGGTTTTGCAGAAAACTTCATCCGCGTCTACCAAAAGATGCATGTGCATGCTTAAAACGCGTTTTCGCACAAATCCGTGCGCGGGTGCTAAAAAGAGCAGCATCGGCATGCTTAGCACGTCGTTTGGTAGAAATCCACGTGCGCGTTCTGCCAAAAGCACCATTTGCATGCACATCTTGTGGTTTTGCAGAAAACTTCATCCGCGTCTACCAAAAGATGCAGGTGCATGCTTAAAACGCGTTTTCGCACAAATCCGTGCGCGGGTGCTAAAAAGAGCAGCATCGGCATGCTTAGCACGTCGTTTGGTAGAAATCCACGTGCGCGTTCTGCCAAAAGCACCATTTGCATGCACATCTTGTGGTTTTGCAGAAAACTTCATCCGCGTCTACCAAAAGATGCATGTGCATGCTTAAAACGCGTTTTTGCACAAATCATTGCGCGGGTGCTAAAAAGAGCAGCATCGGCATGCTTAGCACGTCGTTTGGTAGAAATCCACGTGCGCGTTCTGCAAAAAGCACTATTTGCATGCACATCTTGTGGTTTTGCAGAAAACTTCATCCGCGTCTACCAAAAGATGCATGTGCATGCTAAAACGCGTTTTCGCACAAATGCGTGCGCGGGTGCTAAAAAGAGCAGCATCGGCATGCTTAGCACGTCGTTTGGTAGAAATCCACGTGCGCGTTCTGCAAAAAGCACCATTTGCATGCACATCTTGTGGTTTTGCAGAAAACTTCATCCGCGTCTACCAAAAGATGCATGTGCATGCTTAAAACGCGTTTTCGCACAAATGCGTGCGCGGGTGCTAAAAAGAGCAGCATCGGCATGCTTAGCACGTCGTTTGGTAGAAATCCACGTGCGCGTTCTGCCAAAAGCACCATTTGCATGCACACCTTGTGGTTTTGCAGAAAACTTCATCCGCGTCTACCAAAAGATGCATGTGCATGCTTAAAACGCGTTTTCGCACAAATCCGTGCGCGGGTGCTAAAAAGAGCAGCATCGGCATGCTTAGCACGTCGTTTGGTAGAAATCCACGTGCGCGTTCTGCCAAAAGCACCATTTGCATGCACATCTTGTGGTTTTGCAGAAAACTTCATCCGCGTCTACCAAAAGATGCATGTGCATGCTTAAAACGCGTTTTCGCACAAATCCGTGCGCGGGTGCTAAAAAGAGCAGCATCGGCATGCTTAGCACGTCGTTTGGTAGAAATCCATGTGCGCGTTCTGCCAAAAGCACCATTTGCATGCACATCTTGTGGTTTTGCAGAAAACTTCATCCGCGTCTACCAAAAGATTCATGTGCATGCTTAAAACGCGTTTTCGCACAAATGCGTGCGCGGGTGCTAAAAAGAGCAGCATCGGCATGCTTAGCACGTCGTTTGGTAGAAATCCACGTGCGCGTTCTGCCAAAAGCACCATTTGCATGCACATCTTGTGGTTTTGCAGAAAACTTCATCCGCGTCTACCAAAAGATGCATGTGCATGCTTAAAACGCGTTTTCGCACAAATCCGTGCGCGGGTGCTAAAAAGAGCAGCATCGGCATGCTTAGCACGTCGTTTGGTAGAAATCCATATGCGCGTTCTGCCAAAAGCACCATTTGCATGCACATCTTGTGGTTTTGCAGAAAACTTCATCCGCGTCTACCAAAAGATGCATGTGCATGCTTAAAACGCGTTTTCGCACAAATCCGTGCGCGGGTGCTAAAAAGAGCAGCATCGGCATGCTTAGCACGTCGTTTGGTAGAAATCCACGTGCGCGTTCTGCCAAAAGCACCATTTGCATGCACATCTTCTGGTTTTGCAGAAAACTTCATCCGCGTCTACCAAAAGATGCATGTGCATGCTTAAAACGCGTTTTCGCACAAATGCGTGCGCGGGTGCTAAAAAGAGCAGCATCGGCATGCTTAGCACGTCGTTTGGTAGAAATCCACGTGCGCGTTCTGCCAAAAGCACCATTTGCATGCACATCTTGTGGTTTTGCAGAAAACTTCATCCGCGTCTACCAAAAGATGCATGTGCATGCTTAAAACGCGTTTTCGCACAAATGCGTGCGCGGGTGCTAAAAAGAGCAGCATCGGCATGCTTAGCACGTCGTTTGGTAAAAATCCACGTGCGCGTTCTGCCAAAAGCACCATTTGCATGCACATCTTGTGGTTTTGCAGAAAACTTCATCCGCGTCTACCAAAAGATGCATGTGCATGCTTAAAACGCGTTTTCGCACAAATGCGTGCGCGGGTGCTAAAAAGAGCAGCATCGGCATGCTTAGCACGTCGTTTGGTAGAAATCCACGTGCGCGTTCTGCCAAAAGCACCATTTGCATGCACATCTTGTGGTTTTGCAGAAAACTTCATCCGCGTCTACCAAAAGATGCATGTGCATGCTTAAAACGCGTTTTCGCACAAATGCGTGCGCGGGTGCTAAAAAGAGCAGCATCGGCATGCTTAGCACGCCGTTTGGTAGAAATCCGCGTGCGCGTTCTGCCAAAAGCACCATTTGCATGCACATCTTGTGGTTTTGCAGAAAACTTCATCCGCGTCTACCAAAAGATGCATGTGCATGCTTAAAACGCGTTTTCGCACAAATCCGTGCGCGGGTGCTAAAAAGAGCAGCATCGGCATGCTTAGCACGTCGTTTGGTAGAAATCCACGTGCGCGTTCTGCCAAAAGCACCATTTGCATGCACATCTTGTGGTTTTGCAGAAAACTTCATCCGCGTCTACCAAAAGATGCATGTGCATGCTTAAAACGCGTTTTCGCACAAATCCGTGTGCGGGTGCTAAAAAGAGCAGCATCGGCATGCTTAGCACGTCGTTTGGTAGAAATCCACGTGCGCGTTCTGCCAAAAGCACCATTTGCATGCACATCTTGTGGTTTTGCAGAAAACTTCATCCGCGTCTACGGAAAGATGCATGTGCATACTTAAAACGCGTTTTCGCGCAAATCCGTGCGCGGGTGCTAAAAAGAGCAGCATCGGCATGCTTAGCACGTCGTTTGGTAGAAATCCACGTGCGCGTTCTGCCAAAAGCACCATTTGCATGCACATCTTGTGGTTTTGCAGAAAACTTCATCCGCGTCTACCAAAAGATGCATGTGCATACTTAAAACGCGTTTTCGCACAAATCCGTGCGCGGGTGCTAAAAAGAGCAGCATCGGCATGCTTAGCACGTCGTTTGGTAGAAATCCACGTGCGTGTTCTGCCAAAAGCACCATTTGCATGCACATCTTCTGGTTTTGCAGAAAACTTCATCCGCGTCTACCAAAAGATTCATGTGCATACTTAAAACGCGTTTTCGCACAAATGCGTGCGCGGGTGCTAAAAAGAGCAGCATCGGCATGCTTAGCACGTCGTTTGGTAGAAATCCACGTGTGCGTTCTGCCAAAAGCACCATTTGCATGCACATCTTGTGGTTTTGCAGAAAACTTCATCCGCGTCTACCAAAAGATGCATGTGCATGCTTAAAACGCGTTTTCGCACAAATCCGTGCGCGGGTGCTAAAAAGAGCAGCATCGGCATGCTTAGCACGTCGTTTGGTAGAAATCCACGTGCGCGTTCTGCCAAAAGCACCATTTGCATGCACATCTTCTGGTTTTGCAGAAAACTTCATCCGCGTCTACCAAAAGATGCATGTGCATGTTTAAAACGCGTTTTCGCACAAATCCGTGCGCGGGTGCTAAAAAGAGCAGCATCGGCATGCTTAGCACGTCGTTTGGTAGAAATCCACGTGCGCGTTCTGCCAAAAGCACCATTTGCATGCACATCTTGTGGTTTTGCAGAAAACTTCATCCGCGTCTACCAAAAGATTCATGTGCATGCTTAAAACGCGTTTTCGCACAAATGCGTGCGCGGGTGCTAAAAAGAGCAGCATCGGCATGCTTAGCACGTCGTTTGGTAGAAATCCACGTGCGCGTTCTGCCAAAAGCACCATTTGCATGCACATCTTGTGGTTTTGCAGAAAACTTCATCCGCGTCTACCAAAAGATGCATGTGCATGCTTAAAACGCGTTTTCGCACAAATGCGTGCGCGGGTGCTAAAAAGAGCAGCATCGGCATGCTTAGCACGTCGTTTGGTAGAAATCCACGTGCGCGTTCTGCCAAAAGCACCATTTGCATGCACATCTTGTGGTTTTGCAGAAAACTTCATCCGCGTCTACCAAAAGATGCATCTGCATGCTTAAAACGCGTTTTCGCACAAATCCGTGCGCGGGTGCTAAAAAGAGCAGCATCGGCATGCTTAGCACGTCGTTTGGTAGAAATCCACGTGCGCGTTCTGCAAAAAGCACCATTTGCATGCACATCTTGTGGTTTTGCAGAAAACTTCATCCGCGTCTACCAAAAGATGCATGTGCATGCTTAAAACGCGTTTTCGCACAAATGCGTGCGCGGGTGCTAAAAAGAGCAGCATCGGCATGCTTAGCACGTCGTTTGGTAGAAATCCACGTGCGCGTTCTGCAAAAAGCACCATTTGCATGCACATCTTGTGGTTTTGCAGAAAACTTCATCCGCGTCTACCAAAAGATGCATGTGCATGCTTAAAACGCGTTTACGCACAAATGCGTGCGCGGGTGCTAAAAAGAGCAGCATCGGCATGCTTAGCACGTCGTTTGGTAGAAATCCACGTGCGCGTTCTGCCAAAAGCACCATTTGCATGCACATCTTGTGGTTTTGCAGAAAACTTCATCCGCGTCTACCAAAAGATTCATGTGCATGCTTAAAACGCGTTTTCGCACAAATCCGTGCGCGGGTGCTAAAAAGAGCAGCATCGGCATGCTTAGCACGTCGTTTGGTAGAAATCCACGTGCGCGTTCTGCAAAAAGCACCATTTGCATGCACATCTTGTGGTTTTGCAGAAAACTTCATCCGCGTCTACCAAAAGATGCATGTGCATGCTTAAAACGCGCTTTCGCACAAATGCGTGCGCGGGTGCTAAAAAGAGCAGCATCGGCATGCTTAGCACGTCGTTTGGTAGAAATCCACGTGCGCGTTCTGCCAAAAGCACCATTTGCATGCACATCTTGTGGTTTTGCAGAAAACTTCATCCGCGTCTACCAAAAGATGCATGTGCATACTTAAAACGCGTTTTCGCACAAATCCGTGCGCGGGTGCTAAAAAGAGCAGCATCGGCATGCTTAGCACGTCGTTTGGTAGAAATCCACGTGCGTGTTCTGCCAAAAGCACCATTTGCATGCACATCTTGTGGTTTTGCAGAAAACTTCATCCGCGTCTACCAAAAGATTCATGTGCATACTTAAAACGCGTTTTCGCACAAATGCGTGCGCGGGTGCTAAAAAGAGCAGCATCGGCATGCTTAGCACGTCGTTTGGTAGAAATCCACGTGCGCGTTCTGCCAAAAGCACCATTTGCATGCACATCTTGTGGTTTTGCAGAAAACTTCATCCGCGTCTACCAAAAGATGCATGTGCATGCTTAAAACGCGTTTTCGCACAAATCCGTGCGCGGGTGCTAAAAAGAGCAGCATCGGCATGCTTAGCACGTCGTTTGGTAGAAATCCACGTGCGCGTTCTGCCAAAAGCACCATTTGCATGCACATCTTGTGGTTTTGCAGAAAACTTCATCCGCGTCTACCAAAAGATGCATGTGCATGCTTAAAACGCGTTTTCGCACAAATCCGTGCGCGGGTGCTAAAAAGAGCAGCATCGGCATGCTTAGCACGTCGTTTGGTAGAAATCCACGTGCGCGTTCTGCCAAAAGCACCATTTGCATGCACATCTTGTGGTTTTGCAGAAAACTTCATCCGCGTCTACCAAAAGATGCATGTGCATGCTTAAAACGCGTTTTCGCACAAATCCGTGCGCGGGTGCTAAAAAGAGCAGCATCGGCATGCTTAGCACGTCGTTTGGTAGAAATCCACGTGCGCGTTCTGCAAAAAGCACCATTTGCATGCACATCTTGTGGTTTTGCAGAAAACTTCATCCGCGTCTACCAAAAGATGCATGTGCATGCTTAAAACGCGTTTTCGCACAAATGCGTGCGCGGGTGCTAAAAAGAGCAGCATCGGCATGCTTAGCACGTCGTTTGGTAGAAATCCACGTGCGCGTTCTGCAAAAAGCACCATTTGCATGCAAATCTTGTGGTTTTGCAGAAAACTTCATCCGCGTCTACCAAAAGATGCATGTGCATGCTTAAAACGCGTTTTCGCACAAATGCGTGCGCGGGTGCTAAAAAGAGCAGCATCGGCATGCTTAGCACGTCGTTTGGTAGAAATCCACGTGCGCGTTCTGCCAAAAGCACCATTTGCATGCACATCTTGTGGTTTTGCAGAAAACTTCATCAGCGTCTACCAAAAGATGCATGTGCATGCTTAAAACGCGTTTTCGCACAAATCCGTGCGCGGGTGCTAAAAAGAGCAGCATCGGCATGCTTAGCACGTCGTTTGGTAGAAATCCACGTGCGCGTTCTGCCAAAAGCACCATTTGCATGCACATCTTGTGGTTTTGTAGAAAACTTCATCCGCGTCTACCAAAAGATGCATGTGCATGCTTAAAACGCGTTTTCGCACAAATCCGTGCGCGGGTGCTAAAAAGAGCAGCATCGGCATGCTTAGCACGTCGTTTGGTAGAAATCCACGTGCGCGTTCTGCAAAAAGCACCATTTGCATGCACATCTTATGGTTTTGCAGAAAACTTCATCCGCGTCTACCAAAAGATGCATGTGCATGCTTAAAACGCGTTTACGCACAAATGCGTGCGCGGGTGCTAAAAAGAGCAGCATCGGCATGCTTAGCACGTCGTTTGGTAGAAATCCACGTGCGCGTTCTGCCAAAAGCACCATTTGCATGCACATCTTGTGGTTTTGCAGAAAACTTCATCCGCGTCTACCAAAAGATGCATGTGCATGCTTAAAACGCGTTTTCGCACAAATGCGTGCGCGGGTGCTAAAAAGAGCAGCATCGGCATGCTTAGCACGTCGTTTGGTAGAAATCCGCGTGCGCGTTCTGCCAAAAGCACCATTTGCATGCACATCTTGTGGTTTTGCAGAAAACTTCATCCGCGTCTACCAAAAGATGCATGTGCATGCTTAAAACGCGTTTTCGCACAAATCCGTGCGCGGGTGCTAAAAAGAGCAGCATCGGCATGCTTAGCACGTCGTTTGGTAGAAATCCACGTGCGCGTTCTGCCAAAAGCACCATTTGCATGCACATCTTGTGGTTTTGCAGAAAACTTCATCCGCGTCTACCAAAAGATGCATGTGCATGCTTAAAACGCGTTTTCGCACAAATCCGTGCGCGGGTGCTAAAAAGAGCAGCATCGGCATGCTTAGCACGTCGTTTGGTAGAAATCCACGTGCGCGTTCTGCCAAAAGCACCATTTGCATGCACATCTTGTGGTTTTGCAGAAAACTTCATCCGCGTCTACCAAAAGATGCATGTGCATGCTTAAAACGCGTTTTCGCACAAATCCGTGCGCGGGTGCTAAAAAGAGCAGCATCGGCATGCTTAGCACGTCGTTTGGTAGAAATCCACGTGCGCGTTCTGCCAAAAGCACCATTTGCATGCACATCTTGTGGTTTTGCAGAAAACTTCATCCGCGTCTACCGAAAGATGCATGTGCATGCTTAAAACGCGTTTTCGCACAAATCCGGGCGCGGGTGCTAAAAAGAGCAGCATCGGCATGCTTAGCACGTCGTTTGGTAGAAATCCACGTGCGCGTTCTGCCACAAGCACCATTTGCATGCACATCTTGTGGTTTTGCAGAAAACTTCATCCGCGTCTACCAAAAGATGCATGTGCATGCTTAAAACGCGTTTTCGCACAAATCCGGGCGCGGGTGCTAAAAAGAGCAGCATCGGCATGCTTAGCACGTCGTTTGGTAGAAATCCACGTGCGCGTTCTGCCACAAGCACCATTTGCATGCACATCTTGTGGTTTTGCAGAAAACTTCATCCGCGTCTACCAAAAGATGCATGTGCATGCTTAAAACGCGTTTTCGCACAAATCCGTGCGCGGGTGCTAAAAAGAGCAGCATCGGCATGCTTAGCACGTCGTTTGGTAGAAATCCACGTGCGCGTTCTGCAAAAAGCACCATTTGCATGCACATCTTGTGGTTTTGCAGAAAACTTCATCCGCGTCTACCAAAAGATGCATGTGCATGCTTAAAACGCGTTTTCGCACAAATGCGTGCGCGGGTGCTAAAAAGAGCAGCATCGGCATGCTTAGCACGTCGTTTGGTAGAAATCCACGTGCGCGTTCTGCAAAAAGCACCATTTGCATGCAAATCTTGTGGTTTTGCAGAAAACTTCATCCGCGTCTACCAAAAGATGCATGTGCATGCTTAAAACGCGTTTTCGCACAAATGCGTGCGCGGGTGCTAAAAAGAGCAGCATCGGCATGCTTAGCACGTCGTTTGGTAGAAATCCACGTGCGCGTTCTGCCAAAAGCACCATTTGCATGCACATCTTGTGGTTTTGCAGAAAACTTCATCAGCGTCTACCAAAAGATGCATGTGCATGCTTAAAACGCGTTTTCGCACAAATCCGTGCGCGGGTGCTAAAAAGAGCAGCATCGGCATGCTTAGCACGTCGTTTGGTAGAAATCCACGTGCGCGTTCTGCCAAAAGCACCATTTGCATGCACATCTTGTGGTTTTGTAGAAAACTTCATCCGCGTCTACCAAAAGATGCATGTGCATGCTTAAAACGCGTTTTCGCACAAATCCGTGCGCGGGTGCTAAAAAGAGCAGCATCGGCATGCTTAGCACGTCGTTTGGTAGAAATCCACGTGCGCGTTCTGCAAAAAGCACCATTTGCATGCACATCTTATGGTTTTGCAGAAAACTTCATCCGCGTCTACCAAAAGATGCATGTGCATGCTTAAAACGCGTTTACGCACAAATGCGTGCGCGGGTGCTAAAAAGAGCAGCATCGGCATGCTTAGCACGTCGTTTGGTAGAAATCCACGTGCGCGTTCTGCCAAAAGCACCATTTGCATGCACATCTTGTGGTTTTGCAGAAAACTTCATCCGCGTCTACCAAAAGATGCATGTGCATGCTTAAAACGCGTTTTCGCACAAATGCGTGCGCGGGTGCTAAAAAGAGCAGCATCGGCATGCTTAGCACGTCGTTTGGTAGAAATCCGCGTGCGCGTTCTGCCAAAAGCACCATTTGCATGCACATCTTGTGGTTTTGCAGAAAACTTCATCCGCGTCTACCAAAAGATGCATGTGCATGCTTAAAACGCGTTTTCGCACAAATCCGTGCGCGGGTGCTAAAAAGAGCAGCATCGGCATGCTTAGCACGTCGTTTGGTAGAAATCCACGTGCGCGTTCTGCCAAAAGCACCATTTGCATGCACATCTTGTGGTTTTGCAGAAAACTTCATCCGCGTCTACCAAAAGATGCATGTGCATGCTTAAAACGCGTTTTCGCACAAATCCGTGCGCGGGTGCTAAAAAGAGCAGCATCGGCATGCTTAGCACGTCGTTTGGTAGAAATCCACGTGCGCGTTCTGCCAAAAGCACCATTTGCATGCACATCTTGTGGTTTTGCAGAAAACTTCATCCGCGTCTACCAAAAGATGCATGTGCATGCTTAAAACGCGTTTTCGCACAAATCCGTGCGCGGGTGCTAAAAAGAGCAGCATCGGCATGCTTAGCACGTCGTTTGGTAGAAATCCACGTGCGCGTTCTGCCAAAAGCACCATTTGCATGCACATCTTGTGGTTTTGCAGAAAACTTCATCCGCGTCTACCGAAAGATGCATGTGCATGCTTAAAACGCGTTTTCGCACAAATCCGGGCGCGGGTGCTAAAAAGAGCAGCATCGGCATGCTTAGCACGTCGTTTGGTAGAAATCCACGTGCGCGTTCTGCCACAAGCACCATTTGCATGCACATCTTGTGGTTTTGCAGAAAACTTCATCCGCGTCTACCAAAAGATGCATGTGCATGCTTAAAACGCGTTTTCGCACAAATCCGTGCGCGGGTGCTAAAAAGAGCAGCATCGGCATGCTTAGCACGTCGTTTGGTAGAAATCCACGTGCGCGTTCTGCCAAAAGCACCATTTGCATGCACATCTTGTGGTTTTGCAGAAAACTTCATCCGCGTCTACCAAAAGATTCATGTGCATACTTAAAACGCGTTTTCGCACAAATGCGTGCGCGGGTGCTAAAAAGAGCAGCATCGGCAAGCTTAGCACGTCGTTTGGTAGAAAACCACGTGCGCGTTCTGCCAAAAGCACCATTTGCATGCATATCTTGTGGTTTTGCAGAAAACTTCATCCGCGTCTACCAAAAGATGCATGTGCATGCTTAAAACGCGTTTTCGCACAAATCCGTGCGCGGGTGCTAAAAAGAGCAGCATCGGCATGCTTAGCACGTCGTTTGGTAGAAATCCACGTGCGCGTTCTGCGAAAAGCACCATTTGCATGCACATCTTGTGGTTTTGCAGAAAACTTCATCCGCGTCTACCAAAAGATGCATGTGCATGCTTAAAACGCGTTTTCGCACAAATGCGTGCGCGGGTGCTAAAAAGAGCAGCATCGGCATGCTTAGCACGTCGTTTGGTAGAAATCCACGTGCGCGTTCTGCAAAAAGCACCATTTGCATGCACATCTTGTGGTTTTGCAGAAAACTTCATCCGCGTCTACCAAAAGATGCATGTGCATGCTTAAAACGCGTTTTCGCACAAATGCGTGCGCGGGTGCTAAAAAGAGCAGCATCGGCATGCTTAGCACGTCGTTTGGTAGAAATCCACGTGCGCGTTCTGCCAAAAGCACCATTTGCATGCACATCTTGTGGTTTTGCAGAAAACTTCATCCGCGTCTACCAAAAGATGCATGTGCATGCTTAAAACGCGTTTTCGCACAAATCCGTGCGCGGGTGCTAAAAAGAGCAGCATCGGCATGCTTAGCACGTCGTTTGGTAGATATCCACGTGCGCGTTCTGCCAAAAGCACCATTTGCATGCACATCTTGTGGTTTTGCAGAAAACTTCATCCGCGTCTACCAAAAGATGCATGTGCATGCTTAAAACGCGTTTTCGCACAAATCCGTGCGCGGGTGCTAAAAAGAGCAGCATCGGCATGCTTAGCACGTCGTTTGGTAAAAATCCACGTGCGCGTTCTGCCAAAAGCACCATTTGCATGCACATCTTGTGGTTTTGCAGAAAACTTCATCCGCGTCTACCAAAAGATGCATGTGCATGCTTAAACGCGTTTTCGCACAAATGCGTGCGCGGGTGCTAAAAAGAGCAGCATCGGCATGCTTAGCACGTCGTTTGGTAGAAATCCGCGTGCGCGTTCTGCCAAAAGCACCATTTGCATGCACATCTTGTGGTTTTGCAGAAAACTTCATCCGCGTCTACCAAAAGATGCATGTGCATGCTTAAAACGCGTTTTCGCACAAATCCGTGCGCGGGTGCTAAAAAGAGCAGCATCGGCATGCTTAGCACGTCGTTTGGTAGAAATCCACGTGCGCGTTCTGCCAAAAGCACCATTTGCATGCACATCTTGTGGTTTTGCAGAAAACTTCATCCGCGTCTACCAAAAGATGCATGTGCATGCTTAAAACGCGTTTTCGCACAAATCCGTGCGCGGGTGCTAAAAAGAGCAGCATCGGCATGCTTAGCACGTCGTTTGGTAGAAATCCACGTGCGCGTTCTGCCAAAAGCACCATTTGCATGCACATCTTGTGGTTTTGCAGAAAACTTCATCCGCGTCTACCAAAAGATGCATGTGCATGCTTAAAACGCGTTTTCGCACAAATCCGTGCGCGGGTGCTAAAAAGAGCAGCATCGGCATGCTTAGCACGTCGTTTGGTAGAAATCCACGTGCGCGTTCTGCCAAAAGCACCATTTGCATGCACATCTTGTGGTTTGCAGAAAACTTCATCCGCGTCTACCGAAAGATGCATGTGCATGCTTAAAACGCGTTTTCGCACAAATCCGGGCGCGGGTGCTAAAAAGAGCAGCATCGGCATGCTTAGCACGTCGTTTGGTAGAAATCCACGTGCGCGTTCTGCCACAAGCACCATTTGCATGCACATCTTGTGGTTTTGCAGAAAACTTCATCCGCGTCTACCAAAAGATGCATGTGCATGCTTAAAACGCGTTTTCGCACAAATCCGTGCGCGGGTGCTAAAAAGAGCAGCATCGGCATGCTTAGCACGTCGTTTGGTAGAAATCCACGTGCGCGTTCTGCCAAAAGCACCATTTGCATGCACATCTTGTGGTTTTGCAGAAAACTTCATCCGCGTCTACCAAAAGATTCATGTGCATACTTAAAACGCGTTTTCGCACAAATGCGTGCGCGGGTGCTAAAAAGAGCAGCATCGGCAAGCTTAGCACGTCGTTTGGTAGAAATCCACGTGCGCGTTCTGCCAAAAGCACCATTTGCATGCACATCTTGTGGTTTTGCAGAAAACTTCATCCGCGTCTACCAAAAGTTGCATGTGCATGCTTAAAACGCGTTTTCGCACAAATCCGTGCGCGGGTGCTAAAAGAGCAGCATCGGCATGCTTAGCACGTCGTTTGGTAGAAATCCACGTGCGCGTTCTGCGAAAAGCACCATTTGCATGCACATCTTGTGGTTTTGCAGAAAACTTCATCCGCGTCTACCAAAAGATGCATGTGCATGCTTAAAACGCGTTTTCGCACAAATGCGTGCGCGGGTGCTAAAAAGAGCAGCATCGGCATGCTTAGCACGTCGTTTGGTAGAAATCCACGTGCGCGTTCTGCAAAAAGCACCATTTGCATGCACATCTTGTGGTTTTGCAGAAAACTTCATCCGCGTCTACCAAAAGATGCATGTGCATGCTTAAAACGCGTTTTCGCACAAATGCGTGCGCGGGTGCTAAAAGAGCAGCATCGGCATGCTTAGCACGTCGTTTGGTAGAAATCCACGTGCGCGTTCTGCCAAAAGCACCATTTGCATGCACATCTTCTGGTTTTGCAGAAAACTTCATCCGCGTCTACCAAAAGATGCATGTGCATGCTTAAAACGCGTTTTCGCACAAATCCGTGCGCGGGTGCTAAAAAGAGCAGCATCGGCATGCTTAGCACGTCGTTTGGTAGATATCCACGTGCGCGTTCTGCCAAAAGCACCATTTGCATGCACATCTTGTGGTTTTGCAGAAAACTTCATCCGCGTCTACCAAAAGATGCATGTGCATGCTTAAAACGCGTTTTCGCACAAATCCGTGCGCGGTGCTAAAAAGAGCAGCATCGGCATGCTTAGCACGTCGTTTGATAAAAATCCACGTGCGCGTTCTGCCAAAAGCACCATTTGCATGCACATCTTGTGGTTTTGCAGAAAACTTCATCCGCGTCTACCAAAAGATGCATGTGCATGCTTAAAACGCGTTTTCGCACAAATCCGTGCGCGGGTGCTAAAAAGAGCAGCATCGGCATGCTTAGCACGTCGTTTGGTAGAAATCCACGTGCGCGTTCTGCCAAAAGCACCATTTGCATGCACATCTTGTGGTTTTGCAGAAAACTTCATCCGCGTCTACCAAAAGATGCATGTGCATGCTTAAAACGCGTTTTCGCACAAATGCGTGCGCGGGTGCTAAAAAGAGCAGCATCGGCATGCTTAGCACGTCGTTTGGTAGAAATCCACGTGCGCGTTCTGCAAAAAGCACCATTTGCATGCACATCTTGTGGTTTTGTAGAAAACTTCATCCGCGTCTACCAAAAGATGCATGTGCATGCTTAAAACGCGTTTTCGCACAAATGCGTTCGCGGGTGCTAAAAAGAGCAGCATCGGCATGCTTAGCACGTCGTTTGGTAGAAATCCACGTGCGCGTTCTGCCAAAAGCACCATTTGCATGCACATCTTGTGGTTTTGCAGAAAACTTCATCCGCGTCTACCAAAAGATGCATGTGCATGCTTAAAACGCGTTTTCGCACAAATGCGTGTGCGGGTGCTAAAAGGAGCAGCATCGGCATGCTTAGCACGTCGTTTGGTAGAAATCCACGTGCGCGTTCTGCCAAAAGCACCATTTGTATGCACATCTTGTGGTTTTGCACAAAACTTCATCCGCGTCTACCAAAAGATGCATGTGCATGCTTAAAACGCGTTTTCGCACAAATCCGTGCGCGGGTGCTAAAAAGAGCAGCATCGGCATGCTTAGCACGTCGTTTGGTAGAAATCCACGTGCGCGTTCTGCCAAAAGCACCATTTGCATGCACATCTTGTGGTTTTGCAGAAAACTTCATCCGCGTCTACCAAAAGATGCATGTGCATGCTTAAAACGCGTTTTCGCACAAATCCGTGCGCGGGTGCTAAAAAGAGCAGCATCGGCATGCTTAGCACGTCGTTTGGTAGAAATCCACGTGCGCGTTCTGCCAAAAGCACCATTTGCATGCACATCTTGTGGTTTTGCAGAAAACTTCATCCGCGTCTACCAAAAGATGCATGTGCATGCTTAAAACGCGTTTTCGCACAAATGCGTGCGCGGGTGCTAAAAAGAGCAGCATCGGCATGCTTAGCACGTCGTTTGGTAGAAATCCACGTGAGCGTTCTGCCAAAAGCACCATTTGCATGCACATCTTGTGGTTTTGCAGAAAACTTCATCCGCGTCTACCAAAAGATGCATGTGCATGCTTAAAACGCGTTTTCACACAAATCCGTGCGCGGGTGCTAAAAAGAGCAGCATCGGCATGCTTAGCACGTCGTTTGGTAGAAATCCACGTGCGCGTTCTGCCAAAAGCACCATTTGCATGCACATCTTGTGGTTTTGCAGAAAACTTCATCCGCGTCTACCAAAAGATGCATGTGCATGCTTAAAACGCGTTTTCGCACAAATCCGTGCGCGGGTGCTAAAAAGAGCAGCATCGGCATGCTTAGCACGTCGTTTGGTAGAAATTCACGTGCGCGTTCTGCCAAAAGCACCATTCGCATGCACATCTTGTGGTTTTGCAGAAAACTTCATCCGCGTCTACCAAAAGATGCGTGTGCATGCTTAAAACGCGTTTTCGCACAAATCCGTGCGCGGGTGCTAAAAAGAGCAGCATCGGCATGCTTACCACGTCGTTTGGTAGAAATCCACGTGCGCGTTCTGCCAAAAGCACCATTTGCATGCACATCTTCTGGTTTTGCAGAAAACTTCATCCGCGTCTACCAAAAGATGCATGTGCATGCTTAAAACGCGTTTTCGCACAAATCCGTGCGCGGGTGCTAAAAAGAGCAGCATCGGCATGCTTAGCACGTCATTTGGTAGAAATCCACGTGCGCGTTCTGCCAAAAGCACCATTTGCATGCACATCTTGTGGTTTTGCAGAAAACTTCATCCGCGTCTACCAAAAGATTCATGTGCATGCTTAAAACGCGTTTTCGCACAAATGCGTGCGCGGGTGCTAAAAAGAGCAGCATCGGCATGCTTAGCACGTCGTTTGGTAGAAATCCACGTGCGCGTTCTGCCAAAAGCACCATTTGCATGCACATCTTGTGGTTTTGCAGAAAACTTCATCCGCGTCTACCAAAAGATGCATGTGCATGCTTAAAACGCGTTTTCGCACAAATCCGTGCGCGGGTGCTAAAAAGAGCAGCATCGGCATGCTTAGCACGTCGTTTGGTAGAAATCCACGTGCGCGTTCTGCCAAAAGCACCATTTGCATGCACATCTTGTGGTTTTGCAGAAAACTTCATCCGCGTCTACCAAAAGATGCATGTGCATGCTTAAAACGCGTTTTCGCACAAATGCGTGCGCGGGTGCTAAAAAGAGCAGCATCGGCATGCTTAGCACGTCGTTTGGTAGAAATCCACGTGCGCGTTCTGCCAAAAGCGCCATTTGCATGCACATCTTGTGGTTTTGCAGAAAACTTCATCCGCGTCTACCAAAAGATGCATGTGCATGCTTAAAACGCGTTTTCGCACAAATGCGTGTGCGGGTGCTAAAAGGAGCAGCATCGGCATGCTTAGCACGTCGTTTGGTAGAAATCCACGTGCGCGTTCTGCCAAAAGCACCATTTGCATGCACATCTTGTGGTTTTGCAGAAAACTTCATCCGCGTCTACCAAAAGATGCATGTGCATGCTTAAAACGCGTTTTCGCACAAATCCGTGCGCGGGTGCTAAAAAGAGCAGCATCGGCATGCTTAGCACGTCGTTTGGTAGAAATCCACGTGCGCGTTCTGCCAAAAGCACCATTTGCATGCACATCTTGTGGTTTTGCAGAAAACTTCATCCGCGTCTACCAAAAGATGCATGTGCATGCTTAAAACGCGTTTTCGCACAAATCCGTGCGCGGGTGCTAAAAAGAGCAGCATCGGCATGCTTAGCACGTCGTTTGGTAGAAATCCACGTGCGCGTTCTGCCAAAAGCACCATTTGCATGCACATCTTGTGGTTTTGCAGAAAACTTCATCCGCGTCTACCAAAAGATGCATGTGCATGCTTAAAACGCGTTTTCGCACAAATGCGTGCGCGGGTGCTAAAAAGAGCAGCATCGGCATGCTTAGCACGTCGTTTGGTAGAAATCCACGTGAGCGTTCTGCCAAAAGCACCATTTGCATGCACATCTTGTGGTTTTGCAGAAAACTTCATCCGCGTCTACCAAAAGATGCATGTCCATGCTTAAAACACGTTTTCACACAAATCCGTGCGCGGGTGCTAAAAAGAGCAGCATCGGCATGCTTAGCACGTCGTTTGGTAGAAATCCACGTGCGCGTTCTGCAAAAAGCACCATTTGCATGCACATCTTGTGGTTTTGCAGAAAACTTCATCCGCGTCTACCAAAAGATGCATGTGCATGCTTAAAACGCGTTTTCGCACAAATGCGTGCGCGGGTGCTAAAAAGAGCAGCATCGGCATGCTTAGCACGTCGTTTGGTAGAAATCCACGTGCGCGTTCTGCCAAAAGCACCATTTGCATGCACATCTTGTGGTTTTGCAGAAAACTTCATCCGCGTCTACCAAAAGATGCATGTGCATGCTTAAAACGCGTTTTCGCACAAATGCGTGCGCGGGTGCTAAAAAGAGCAGCATCGGCATGCTTAGCACGTCGTTTGGTAGAAATCCACGTGCGCGTTCTGCCAAAAGCACCATTTGCATGCACATCTTGTGGTTTTGCAGAAAACTTCATCCGCGTCTACCAAAAGATGCATGTGCATGCTTAAAACGCGTTTTCGCACAAATCCGTGCGCGGGTGCTAAAAAGAGCAGCATCGGCATGCTTAGCACGTCGTTTGGTAGAAATCCACGTGCGCGTTCTGCCAAAAGCATCATTTGCATGCACATCTTGTGGTTTTGCAGAAAACTTCATCCGCGTCTACCAAAAGATGCGTGTGCATGCTTAAAACGCGTTTTCGCACAAATCCGTGCGCGGGTGCTAAAAAGAGCAGCATCGGCATGCTTAGCACGTCGTTTGGTAGAAATCCACGTGCGCGTTCTGCCAAAAGCACCATTTGCATGCACATCTTGTGGTTTTGCAGAAAACTTCATCCGCGTCTACCAAAAGATGCATGTGCATGCTTAAAACGCGTTTTCGCACAAATGCGTGCGCGGGTGCTAAAAAGAGCAGCATCGGCATGCTTAGCACGTCGTTTGGTAGAAATCCACGTGCGCGTTCTGCCAAAAGCACCATTTGCATGCACATCTTGTGGTTTTGCAGAAAACTTCATCCGCGTCTACCAAAAGATGCATGTGCATGCTTAAAACGCGTTTTCGCACAAATCCGTGCGCGGGTGCTAAAAAGAGCAGCATCGGCATGCTTAGCACGTCGTTTGGTAGAAATTCACGTGCGCGTTCTGCCAAAAGCACCATTCGCATGCACATCTTGTGGTTTTGCAGAAAACTTCAATCTGTCTCGCGTGTGTGATGCGTGTGCATGCTTAAAACGCGTTTTCGCACAAATCCGTGCGCGGGTGCTAAAAAGAGCAGCATCGGCATGCTTAGCACGTCGTTTGGTAGAAATCCACGTGCGCGTTCTGCCAAAAGCACCATTTGCATGCACATCTTCTGGTTTTGCAGAAAACTTCATCCGCGTCTACCAAAAGATGCATGTGCATGCTTAAAACGCGTTTTCGCACAAATCCGTGCGCGGGTGCTAAAAAGAGCAGCATCGGCATGCTTAGCACGTCATTTGGTAGAAATCCACGTGCGCGTTCTGCCAAAAGCACCATTTGCATGCACATCTTGTGGTTTTGCAGAAAACTTCATCCGCGTCTACCAAAAGATTCATGTGCATGCTTAAAACGCGTTTTCGCACAAATGCGTGCGCGGGTGCTAAAAAGAGCAGCATCGGCATGCTTAGCACGTCGTTTGGTAGAAATCCACGTGCGCGTTCTGCCAAAAGCACCATTTGCATGCACATCTTGTGGTTTTGCAGAAAACTTCATCCGCGTCTACCAAAAGATGCATGTGCATGCTTAAAACGCGTTTTCGCACAAATCCGTGCGCGGGTGCTAAAAAGAGCAGCATCGGCATGCTTAGCACGTCGTTTGGTAGAAATCCACGTGCGCGTTCTGCCAAAAGCACCATTTGCATGCACATCTTGTGGTTTTGCAGAAAACTTCATCCGCGTCTACCAAAAGATGCATGTGCATGCTTAAAACGCGTTTTCGCACAAATGCGTGCGCGGGTGCTAAAAAGAGCAGCATCGGCATGCTTAGCACGTCGTTTGGTAGAAATCCACGTGCGCGTTCTGCCAAAAGCGCCATTTGCATGCACATCTTGTGGTTTTGCAGAAAACTTCATCCGCGTCTACCAAAAGATGCATGTGCATGCTTAAAACGCGTTTTCGCACAAATGCGTGTGCGGGTGCTAAAAGGAGCAGCATCGGCATGCTTAGCACGTCGTTTGGTAGAAATCCACGTGCGCGTTCTGCCAAAAGCACCATTTGCATGCACATCTTGTGGTTTTGCAGAAAACTTCATCCGCGTCTACCAAAAGATGCATGTGCATGCTTAAAACGCGTTTTCGCACAAATCCGTGCGCGGGTGCTAAAAAGAGCAGCATCGGCATGCTTAGCACGTCGTTTGGTAGAAATCCACGTGCGCGTTCTGCCAAAAGCACCATTTGCATGCACATCTTGTGGTTTTGCAGAAAACTTCATCCGCGTCTACCAAAAGATGCATGTGCATGCTTAAAACGCGTTTTCGCACAAATCCGTGCGCGGGTGCTAAAAAGAGCAGCATCGGCATGCTTAGCACGTCGTTTGGTAGAAATCCACGTGCGCGTTCTGCCAAAAGCACCATTTGCATGCACATCTTGTGGTTTTGCAGAAAACTTCATCCGCGTCTACCAAAAGATGCATGTGCATGCTTAAAACGCGTTTTCGCACAAATGCGTGCGCGGGGTGCTAAAAAGAGCAGCATCGGCATGCTTAGCACGTCGTTTGGTAGAAATCCACGTGAGCGTTCTGCCAAAAGCACCATTTGCATGCACATCTTGTGGTTTTGCAGAAAACTTCATCCGCGTCTACCAAAAGATGCATGTCCATGCTTAAAACACGTTTTCACACAAATCCGTGCGCGGGTGCTAAAAAGAGCAGCATCGGCATGCTTAGCACGTCGTTTGGTAGAAATCCACGTGCGCGTTCTGCAAAAAGCACCATTTGCATGCACATCTTGTGGTTTTGCAGAAAACTTCATCCGCGTCTACCAAAAGATGCATGTGCATGCTTAAAACGCGTTTTCGCACAAATGCGTGCGCGGGTGCTAAAAAGAGCAGCATCGGCATGCTTAGCACGTCGTTTGGTAGAAATCCACGTGCGCGTTCTGCCAAAAGCACCATTTGCATGCACATCTTGTGGTTTTGCAGAAAACTTCATCCGCGTCTACCAAAAGATGCATGTGCATGCTTAAAACGCGTTTTCGCACAAATGCGTGCGCGGGTGCTAAAAAGAGCAGCATCGGCATGCTTAGCACGTCGTTTGGTAGAAATCCACGTGCGCGTTCTGCCAAAAGCACCATTTGCATGCACATCTTGTGGTTTTGCAGAAAACTTCATCCGCGTCTACCAAAAGATGCATGTGCATGCTTAAAACGCGTTTTCGCACAAATCCGTGCGCGGGTGCTAAAAAGAGCAGCATCGGCATGCTTAGCACGTCGTTTGGTAGAAATCCACGTGCGCGTTCTGCCAAAAGCATCATTTGCATGCACATCTTGTGGTTTTGCAGAAAACTTCATCCGCGTCTACCAAAAGATGCGTGTGCATGCTTAAAACGCGTTTTCGCACAAATCCGTGCGCGGGTGCTAAAAAGAGCAGCATCGGCATGCTTAGCACGTCGTTTGGTAGAAATCCACGTGCGCGTTCTGCCAAAAGCACCATTTGCATGCACATCTTGTGGTTTTGCAGAAAACTTCATCCGCGTCTACCAAAAGATGCATGTGCATGCTTAAAACGCGTTTTCGCACAAATGCGTGCGCGGGTGCTAAAAAGAGCAGCATCGGCATGCTTAGCACGTCGTTTGGTAGAAATCCACGTGCGCGTTCTGCCAAAAGCACCATTTGCATGCACATCTTGTGGTTTTGCAGAAAACTTCATCCGCGTCTACCAAAAGATGCATGTGCATGCTTAAAACGCGTTTTCGCACAAATCCGTGCGCGGGTGCTAAAAAGAGCAGCATCGGCATGCTTAGCACGTCGTTTGGTAGAAATCCACGTGCGCGTTCTGCAAAAAGCACCATTTGCATGCACATCTTGTGGTTTTGCAGAAAACTTCATCCATGTCTACCAAAAGATGCATGTGCATGCTTAAAACGCGTTTTCACACAAATCCGTGCGCGGGTGCTAAAAAGAGCAGCATCGGCATGCTTAGCACGTCGTTTGGTAGAAATCCACGTGCGCGTTCTGTAAAAAGCACCATTTGCATGCACATCTTGTGGTTTTGCAGAAAACTTCATCCGCGTCTACCAAAAGATGCATGTGCATGCTTAAAACGCGTTTTCGCACAAATGCGTGCGCGGGTGCTAAAAAGAGCAGCATCGGCATTCTTAGCACGTCGTTTGGTAGACATCCACGTGCGCGTTCTCCCAAAAGCACCATTTGCATGCACATCTTGTGGTTTTGCAGAAAACTTCATCCGCGTCTACTAAAAGATGCATGTGCATGCTTAAAACGCGTTTTCGCACAAATCCGTGCGCGGGTGCTAAAAACAGCAGCATCGGCATGCTTAGCACGTCGTTTTGTAGAAATCCACGTGCGCGTTCTGCCAAAAGCATCATTTGCATGCACATCTTGTGGTTTTGCAGAAAACTTCATCCGCGTCTACCAAAAGATGCGTGTGCATGCTTAAAACGCGTTTTCGCACAAATCCGTGCGCGGGTGCTAAAAAGAGCAGCATCGGCATGCTTAGCACGTCGTTTGGTAGAAATCCACGTGCGCGTTCTGCCAAAAGCACCATTTGCATGCACATCTTGTGGTTTTGCAGAAAACTTCATCCGCGTCTACCAAAAGATGCATGTGCATGCTTAAAACGCGTTCTCGCACAAATGCGTGCGCGGGTGCTAAAAAGAGCAGCATCGGCATGCTTAGCACGTCGTTTGGTAGAAATCCACGTGCGCGTTCTGCCAAAAGCACCATTTGCATGCACATCTTGTGGTTTTGCAGAAAACTTCATCCGCGTCTACCAAAAGATGCATGTGCATGCTTAAAACGCGTTTTCGCACAAATCCGTGCGCGGGTGCTAAAAAGAGCAGCATCGGCATGCTTAGCACGTCGTTTGGTAGAAATCCACGCGCGCGTTCTGCAAAAAGCACCATTTGCATGCACATCTTGTGGTTTTGCAGAAAACTTCATCCGCGTCTACCAAAAGATGCATGTGCATGCTTAAAACGCGTTTTCGCACAAATGCGTGCGCGGATGCTAAAAAGAGTAGCATCGGCATGCTTAGCACGTCGTTTGGTAGAAATCCACGTGCGCGTTCTGCAAAAAGCACCATTTGCATGCACATCTTGTGGTTTTGCAGAAAACTTCATCCGCGTCTACCAAAAGATGCATGTGCATGCTTAAAACGCGTTTTCGCACAAATGCGTGCGCGGGTGCTAAAAAGAGCAGCATCGGCATGCTTAGCACGTCGTTTGGTAGAAATCCACGTGCGCGTTCTGCCAAAAGCACCATTTGCATGCACATCTTGTGGTTTTGTAGAAAACTTCATCCGCGTCTACCAAAAGATGGCTGTGCATGCTTAAAACGCGTTTTCGCACAAATGCGTGCGCGGGTGCTAAAAAGAGCAGCATCGGCATTCTTAGCACGTCGTTTTGTAGAAATCCACGTGCGCGTTCTGCCAAAAGCATCATTTGCATGCACATCTTGTGGTTTTGCAGAAAACTTCATCCGCGTCTACCAAAAGATGCGTGTGCATGCTTAAAACGCGTTTTCGCACAAATCCGTGCGCGGGTGCTAAAAAGAGCAGCATCGGCATGCTTAGCACGTCGTTTGGTAGAAATCCACGTGCGCGTTCTGCCAAAAGCACCATTTGCATGCACATCTTGTGGTTTTGCAGAAAACTTCATCCGCGTCTACCAAAAGATGCATGTGCATGCTTAAAACGCGTTTTCGCACAAATGCGTGCGCGGGTGCTAAAAAGAGCAGCATCGGCATGCTTAGCACGTCGTTTGGTAGAAATCCACGTGCGCGTTCTGCCAAAAGCACCATTTGCATGCACATCTTGTGGTTTTGCAGAAAACTTCATCCGCGTCTACCAAAAGATGCATGTGCATGCTTAAAACGCGTTTTCGCACAAATCCGTGCGCGGGTGCTAAAAAGAGCAGCATCGGCATGCTTAGCACGTCGTTTGGTAGAAATCCACGCGCGCGTTCTGCAAAAAGCACCATTTGCATGCACATCTTGTGGTTTTGCAGAAAACTTCATCCGCGTCTACCAAAAGATGCATGTGCATGCTTAAAACGCGTTTTCGCACAAATGCGTGCGCGGATGCTAAAAAGAGTAGCATCGGCATGCTTAGCACGTCGTTTGGTAGAAATCCACGTGCGCGTTCTGCAAAAAGCACCATTTGCATGCACATCTTGTGGTTTTGCAGAAAACTTCATCCGCGTCTACCAAAAGATGCATGTGCATGCTTAAAACGCGTTTTTCGCACAAATGCGTGCGCGGGTGCTAAAAAGAGCAGCATCGGCATGCTTAGCACGTCGTTTGGTAGAAATCCACGTGCGCGTTCTGCCAAAAGCACCATTTGCATGCACATCTTGTGGTTTTGCAGAAAACTTCATCCGCGTCTACCAAAAGATGCATGTGCATGCTTAAAACGCGTTTTCGCACAAATCCGTGCGCGGGTGCTAAAAAGAGCAGCATCGGCATGCTTAGCACGTCGTTTGGTAGAAATCCACGTGCGCGTTCTGCCAAAAGCACCATTTGCATGCACATCTTGTGGTTTTGCAGAAAACTTCATCCGCGTCTACCAAAAGATGCATGTGCATGCTTAAAACGCGTTTTCGCACAAATCCGTGCGCGGGTGCTAAAAAGAGCAGCATCGGCATGCTTAGCACGTCGTTTGGTAGAAATCCACATGCGCGTTCTGCCAAAAGCACCATTTGCATGAAAATCTTGTGGTTTTGCAGAAAACTTCATCCGCGTCTACCAAAAGATGCATGTGGATGCTTAAAACGCGTTTTCGCACAAATCCGTGCGCGGGTGCTAAAAAGAGCAGCATCGGCATGCTTAGCACGGCGTTTGGTAGAAATCCACGTGCGCGTTCTGCAAAAAGCACCATTTGCATGCACATCTTGTGGTTTTGCAGAAAACTTCATCCGCGTCTACCAAAAGATGCATGTGCATGCTTAAAACGCGTTTTCGCACAAATGCGTGCGCGGGTGCTAAAAAGAGCAGCATCGGCATGCTTAGCACGTCGTTTGGTAGAAATCCACGTGCGCGTTCTGCCAAAAGCACCATTTGCATGCACATCTTGTGGTTTTGCAGAAAACTTCATCCGCGTCTACCAAAAGATGCATGTGCATGCTTAAAACGCGTTTTCGCACAAATGCGTGCGCGGGTGCTAAAAAGAGCAGCATCGGCATGCTTAGCACGTCGTTTGGTAGAAATCCACGTGCGCGTTCTGCCAAAAGCACCATTTGCATGCACATCTTGTGGTTTTGCAGAAAACTTCATCCGCGTCTACCAAAAGATGCATGTGCATGCTTAAAACGCGTTTTCGCACAAATCCGTGCGCGGGTGCTAAAAAGAGCAGCATCGGCATGCTTAGCACGTCGTTTGGTAGAAATCCACGTGCGCGTTCTGCCAAAAGCACCATTTGCATGCACATCTTCTGGTTTTGCAGAAAACTTCATCCGCGTCTACCAAAAGATGCATGTGCATGCTTAAAACGCGATTTGGCACAAATCCGTGCGCGGGTGCTAAAAAGAGCAGCATCGGCATGCTTAGCACGTCGTTTGGTAGAAATTCACGTGCGCGTTCTGCCAAAAGCACCATTTGCATGCACATCTTGTGGTTTTGCAGAAAACTTCATCCGCGTCTACCAAAAGATGCATGTGCATGCTTAAAACGCGTTTTCGCACAAATGCGTGCGCGGGTGCTAAAAAGAGCAGCATCGGCATGCTTAGCACGTCGTTTGGTAGAAATCCACGTGCGCGTTCTGCCAAAAGCACCATTTGCATGCACATCTTGTGGTTTTGTAGAAAACTTCATCCGCGTCTACCAAAAGATGCATGTGCATGCTTAAAACGCGTTTTCGCACAAATCCGTGCGCGGGAGCTAAAAAGAGCAGCATCGGCATGCTTAGCACGTCGTTTGGTAGAAATCCACGTGCGCGTTCTGCCAAAAGCACCATTTGCATGCACATCTTGTGGTTTTGCAGAAAACTTCATCCGCGTCTACCAAAAGATGCATGTGCATGCTTAAAACGCGTTTTCGCACAAATGCGTGCGCGGGTGCTAAAAAGAGCAGCATCGGCATGCTTAGCACGTCGTTTGGTAGAAATCCACGTGCGCGTTCTGCCAAAAGCACCATTTGCATGCACATCTTGTGGTTTTACAGAAAACTTCATCCGCGTCTACCAAAAGATGCATGTGCATGCTTAAAACGCGTTTTCGCACAAATCCGTGCGCGGGTGCTAAAAAGAGCAGCATCGGCATGCTTAGCACGTCGTTTGGTAGAAATCCACGTGCGCGTTCTGCCAAAAGCACCATTTGCATGCACATCTTCTGGTTTTGCAGAAAACTTCATCCGCGTCTACCAAAAGATGCATGTGCATGCTTAAAACGCGTTTTGGCACAAATCCGTGCGCGGGTGCTAAAAAGAGCAGCATCGGCATGCTTAGCACGTCGTTTGGTAGAAATCCACGTGCGCGTTCTGCCAAAAGCACCATTTGCATGCACATCTTGTGGTTTTGCAGAAAACTTCATCCGCGTCTACCAAAAGATGCATGTGCATGCTTAAAACGCGTTTTCGCACAAATGCGTGCGCGGGTGCTAAAAAGAGCAGCATCGGCATGCTTAGCACGTCGTTTGGTAGAAATCCACGTGCGCGTTCTGCCAAAAGCGCCATTTGCATGCACATCTTGTGGTTTTGCAGAAAACTTCATCCGCGTCTACCAAAAGATGCATGTGCATGCTTAAAATGCGGTTTCGCACAAATCCGTGCGCGGGTGCTAAAAAGAGCAGCATCGGCATGCTTAGCACGTCGTTTGCTAGAAATCCACGTGCGCGTTCTGCCAAAAGCACCATTTGCATGCACATCTTGTGGTTTTGCAGAAAACTTCATCCGCGTCTACCAAAAGATGCATGTGCATGCTTAAAACGCGTTTTCGCACAAATCCGTGCGCGGGTGCTAAACAGAGCAGCATCGGCATGCTTAGCACGTCGTTTGGTAGAAATCCACGTGCGCGTTCTGCCAAAAGCACCATTTGCATGCACATCTTGTGGTTTTGCAGAAAACTTCATCCGCGTCTACCAAAAGATGCATGTGCATGCTTAAAACGCGTTTTCTCACAAATCCGTGCGCGGGTGCTAAAAAGAGCAGCATCGGCATGCTTAGCACGTCGTTTGGTAGAAATCCACGTGCGCGTTCTGCCAAAAGCACCATTTGCATGCACATCTTGTGGTTTTGCAGAAAACTTCATCCGCGTCTACCAAAAGATGCATGTGCATGCTTAAAACGCGTTTTCGCACAAATCCGTGCGCGGGTGCTAAAAAGAGCAGCATCGGCATGCTTAGCACGTCGTCTGGTAGAAATCCACGTGCGCGTTCTGCAAAAAGCACCATTTGCATGCACATCTTGTGGTTTTGCAGAAAACTTCATCCGCGTCTACCAAAAGATGCATGTGCATGCTTAAAACGCGTTTTCGCATAAATGCGTGCGCGGGTGCTAAAAAGAGCAGCATCGGCATGCTTAGCACGTCGTTTGGTAGAAATCCACGTGCGCGTTCTGCCAAAAGCACCATTTGCATGCACATCTTGTGGTTTTGCAGAAAACTTCATCCGCGTCTACCAAAAGATGCATGTGCATGCTTAAAACGCGTTTTCGCACAAATCCGTGCGCGGGTGCTAAAAAGAGCAGCATCGGCATGCTTAGCACGTCGTCTGGTAGAAATCCACGTGCGCGTTCTGCAAAAAGCACCATTTGCATGCACATCTTGTGGTTTTGCAGAAAACTTCATCCGCGTCTACCAAAAGATGCATGTGCATGCTTAAAACGCGTTTTCGCATAAATGCGTGCGCGGGTGCTAAAAAGAGCAGCATCGGCATGCTTAGCACGTCGTTTGGTAGAAATCCACGTGCGCGTTCTGCCAAAAGCACCATTTGCATGCACATCTTGTGGTTTTGCAGAAATCTTCATCCGCGTCTACCAAAAGATGCATGTGCATGCTTAAAACGCGTTTTCGCAAAAATCCGTGCGCGGGTTCTAAAAAGAGCAGCATCGGCATGCTTAGCACGTCGTTTGGTAGAAATCCACGTGCGCGTTCTGAAAAAAGCACCATTTGCATGCACATCTTGTGGTTTTGCAGAAAACTTCATCCGCGTCTACCAAAAGATGCATGTGCATGCTTAAAACGCGTTTTCGCAAAAATGCGTGCGCGGGTGCTAAAAAGAACAGCATCGGCATGCTTAGCATGTCGTTTGGTAGAAATCCACGTGCGCGTTCTGCCAAAAGCACCATTTGCATGCACATCTTGTGGTTTTGCAGAAAACTTCATCCGCGTCTACCAAAAGATGCATGTGCATGCTTAAAACGCGTTTTCGCACAAATCCGTGCGCGGGTGCTAAAAAGAGCAGCATCGGCATGCTTAGCACGTCGTTTGGTAGAAATCCACGTGCGCGTTCTGCAAAAAGCACCATTTGCATGCACATCTTGTGGTTTTGCAGAAAACTTCATCCGCGTCTACCAAAAGATGCATGTGCATGCTTAAAACGCGTTTTCGCACAAATGCGTGCGCGGGTGCTAAAAAGAGCAGCATCGGCATGCTTAGCACGTCGTTTGGTAGAAATCCACGTGCGCGTTCTGCAAAAAGCACCATTTGCATGCACATCTTGTGGTTTTGCAGAAAACTTCATCCGCGTCTACCAAAAGATGCATGTGCATGCTTAAAACGCGTTTTCGCACAAATCCGTGCGCGGGTGCTAAAAAGAGCAGCATCGGCATGCTTAGCACGTCGTTTGGTAGAAATCCACGTGCGCGTTCTGCTAAAAGCACCATTTGCATGCACATCTTGTGGTTTTGCAGAAAACTTCATCCGCGTCTACCAAAAGATGCATGTCCATGCTTAAAACGCGTTTTCGCACAAATCCGTGCGCGGGTGCTAAAAAGAGCAGCATCGGCATGCTTAGCACGCCGTTTGGTAGAAATCCACGTGCGCGTTTTGCCAAAAGCACCATTTGCATGCACATCTTCTGGTTTTGCAGAAAACTTCATCCGCGTCTACCAAAAGATGCATGTGCATGCTTAAAACGCGTTTTCGCACAAATCCGTGCGCGGGTGCTAAAAAGAGCAGCATCGGCATGCTTAGCACGTCGTTTGGTAGAAATCCACGTGCGCGTTCTGCCAAAAGCACCATTTGCATGCACATCTTGTGGTTTTGCAGAAAACTTCATCCGCGTCTACCAAAAGATGCATGTGCATGCTTAAAACGCGTTTTCGCACAAATCCGTGCGCGGGTGCTAAAAAGAGCAGCATCGGCATGCTTAGCACGTCGTCTGGTAGAAATCCATGTGCGCGTTCTGCAAAAAGCACCATTTGCATGCACATCTTGTGGTTTTGCAGAAAACTTCATCCGCGTCTACCAAAAGATGCATGTGCATGCTTAAAACGCGTTTTCGCATAAATGCGTGCGCGGGTGCTAAAAAGAGCAGCATCGGCATGCTTAGCACGTCGTTTGGTAGAAATCCACGTGCGCGTTCTGCCAAAAGCACCATTTGCATGCACATCTTGTGGTTTTGCAGAAAACTTCATCCGCGTCTACCAAAAGATGCATGTGCATGCTTAAAACGCGTTTTCGCACAAATCCGTGCGCGGGTGCTAAAAAGAGCAGCATCGGCATGCTTAGCACGTCGTTTGGTAGAAATCCACGTGCGCGTTCTGCCAAAAGCACCATTTGCATGCACATCTTCTGGTTTTGCAGAAAACTTCATGCGCCTCTACCAAAAGATGCATGTGCATGCTTAAAACGCGTTTTGGCACAAATCCGTGCGCGGGTGCTAAAAAGAGCAGCATCGGCATGCTTAGCACGTCGTTTGGTAGAAATCCACGTGCGCGTTCTGCCAAAAGCACCATTTGCATGCACATCTTGTGGTTTTGCAGAAAACTTCATCCGCGTCTACAAAAAGATGCATGTGCATGCTTAAAACGCGTTTTCGCACAAATGCGTGCGCGGGTGCTAAAAAGAGCAGCATCGGCATGCTTAGCACGTCGTTTGGTAGAAATCCACGTGCGCGTTCTGCCAAAAGCACCATTTGCATGCACATCTTGTGGTTTTGTAGAAAACTTCATCCGCGTCTACCAAAAGATGCATGTGCATGCTTAAAACGCGTTTTCGCACAAATCCGTGCGCGGGAGCTAAAAAGAGCAGCATCGGCATGCTTAGCACGTCGTTTGGTAGAAATCCACGTGCGCGTTCTGCCAAAAGCACCATTTGCATGCACATCTTGTGGTTTTGCAGAAAACTTCATCCGCGTCTACCAAAAGATGCATGTGCATGCTTAAAACGCGTTTTCGCACAAATGCGTGCGCGGGTGCTAAAAAGAGCAGCATCGGCATGCTTAGCACGTCGTTTGGTAGAAATCCACGTGCGCGTTCTGCCAAAAGCGCCATTTGCATGCACATCTTGTGGTTTTGCAAAAAACTTCATCCGCGTCTACCAAAAGATGCATGTGCATGCTTAAAACGCGTTTTCGCACAAATCCGTGCGCGGGTGCTAAAAAGAGCAGCATCAGCATGCTTAGCACGTCGTTTGGTAGAAATCCACGTGCGCGTTCTGCCAAAAGCACCATTTGCATGCACATCTTGTGGTTTTGCAGAAAACTTCATCCGCGTCTACCAAAAGATGCATGTGCATGCTTAAAACGCGTTTTCGCACAAATCCGTGCGCGGGTGCTAAAAAGAGCAGCATCGGCTTGCTTAGCACGTCGTTTGGTAGAAATCCACGTGCGCGTTCTGCCAAAAGCACCATTTGCATGCACATCTTGTGGTTTTGCAGAAAACTTCATCCGCGTCTACCAAAAGATGCATGTCCATGCTTAAAACGCGTTTTCGCACAAATCCGTGCGCGGGTGCTAAAAAGAGCAGCATCGGCATGCTTAGCACGCCGTTTGGTAGAAATCCACGTGCGCGTTTTGCCAAAAGCACCATTTGCATGCACATCTTCTGGTTTTGCAGAAAACTTCATCCGCGTCTACCAAAAGATGCATGTGCATGCTTAAAACGCGTTTTGGCACAAATCCGTGCGCGGGTGCTAAAAAGAGCAGCATCGGCATGCTTAGCACGTCGTTTGGTAGAAATCCACGTGCGCGTTCTGCCAAAAGCACCATTTGCATGCACATCTTGTGGTTTTGCAGAAAACTTCATCCGCGTCTACCAAAAGATGCATGTGCATGCTTAAAACGCGTTTTCGCACAAATGCGTGCGCGGGTGCTAAAAAGAGCAGCATCGGCATGCTTAGCACGTCGTTTGGTAGAAATCCACGTGCGCGTTCTGCCAAAAGCACCATTTGCATGCACATCTTGTGGTTTTGTAGAAAACTTCATCCGCGTCTACCAAAAGATGCATGTGCATGCTTAAAACGCGTTTTCGCACAAATCCGTGCGCGGGAGCTAAAAAGAGCAGCATCGGCATGCTTAGCACGTCGTTTGGTAGAAATCCACGTGCGCGTTCTGCCAAAAGCACCATTTGCATGCACATCTTGTGGTTTTGCAGAAAACTTCATCCGCGTCTACCAAAAGATGCATGTGCATGCTTAAAACGCGTTTTCGCACAAATGCGTGCGCGGGTGCTAAAAAGAGCAGCATCGGCATGCTTAGCACGTCGTTTGGTAGAAATCCACGTGCGCGTTCTGCCAAAAGCGCCATTTGCATGCACATCTTGTGGTTTTGCAGAAAACTTCATCCGCGTCTACCAAAAGATGCATGTGCATGCTTAAAATGCGGTTTCGCACAAATCCGTGCGCGGGTGCTAAAAAGAGCAGCATCGGCATGCTTAGCACGTCGTTTGCTAGAAATCCACGTGCGCGTTCTGCCAAAAGCACCATTTGCATGCAGATCTTGTGGTTTTGCAGAAAACTTCATCCGCGTCTACCAAAAGATGCATGTGCATGCTTAAAACGCGTTTTCGCACAAATCCGTGCGCGGGTGCTAAAAAGAGCAGCATCGGCATGCTTAGCACGTCGTTTGGTAGAAATCCACGTGCGCGTTCTGCCAAAAGCACCATTTGCATGCACATCTTGTGGTTTTGCAGAAAACTTCATCCGCGTCTACCAAAACATGCATGTGCATGCTTAAAACGCGTTTTCGCACAAATCCGTGCGCGGGTGCTAAAAAGAGCAGCATCGGCATGCTTAGCACGTCGTTTGGTAGAAATCCACGTGCGCGTTCTGCCAAAAGCACCATTTGCATGCACATCTTGTGGTTTTGCAGAAAACTTCATCCGCGTCTACCAAAAGATGCATGTCCATGCTTAAAACGCGTTTTCGCACAAATCCGTGCGCGGGTGCTAAAAAGAGCAGCATCGGCATGCTTAGCACGCCGTTTGGTAGAAATCCACGTGCGCGTTTTGCCAAAAGCACCATTTGCATGCACATCTTCTGGTTTTGCAGAAAACTTCATCCGCGTCTACCAAAAGATGCATGTGCATGCTTAAAACGCGTTTTCTCACAAATCCGTGCGCGGGTGCTAAAAAGAGCAGCATCGGCATGCTTAGCACGTCGTTTGGTAGAAATCCACGTGCGCGTTCTGCCAAAAGCACCATTTGCATGCACATCTTGTGGTTTTGCAGAAAACTTCATCCGCGTCTACCAAAAGATGCATGTGCATGCTTAAAACGCGTTTTCGCACAAATCCGTGCGCGGGTGCTAAAAAGAGCAGCATCGGCATGCTTAGCACGTCGTCTGGTAGAAATCCACGTGCGCGTTCTGCAAAAAGCACCATTTGCATGCACATCTTGTGGTTTTGCAGAAAACTTCATCCGCGTCTACCAAAAGATGCATGTGCATGCTTAAAACGCGTTTTCGCATAAATGCGTGCGCGGGTGCTAAAAAGAGCAGCATCGGCATGCTTAGCACGTCGTTTGGTAGAAATCCACGTGCGCGTTCTGCCAAAAGCACCATTTGCATGCACATCTTGTGGTTTTGCAGAAAACTTCATCCGCGTCTACCAAAAGATGCATGTGCATGCTTAAAACGCGTTTTCGCACAAATCCGTGCGCGGGTGCTAAAAAGAGCAGCATCGGCATGCTTAGCACGTCGTCTGGTAGAAATCCACGTGCGCGTTCTGCAAAAAGCACCATTTGCATGCACATCTTGTGGTTTTGCAGAAAACTTCATCCGCGTCTACCAAAAGATGCATGTGCATGCTTAAAACGCGTTTTCGCATAAATGCGTGCGCGGGTGCTAAAAAGAGCAGCATCGGCATGCTTAGCACGTCGTTTGGTAGAAATCCACGTGCGCGTTCTGCCAAAAGCACCATTTGCATGCACATCTTGTGGTTTTGCAGAAATCTTCATCCGCGTCTACCAAAAGATGCATGTGCATGCTTAAAACGCGTTTTCGCAAAAATCCGTGCGCGGGTGCTAAAAAGAGCAGCATCGGCATGCTTAGCACGTCGTTTGGTAGAAATCCACGTGCGCGTTCTGAAAAAAGCACCATTTGCATGCACATCTTGTGGTTTTGCAGAAAACTTCATCCGCGTCTACCAAAAGATGCATGTGCATGCTTAAAACGCGTTTTCGCAAAAATGCGTGCGCGGGTGCTAAAAAGAACAGCATCGGCATGCTTAGCACGTCGTTTGGTAGAAATCCACGTGCGCGTTCTGCCAAAAGCACCATTTGCATGCACATCTTGTGGTTTTGCAGAAAACTTCATCCGCGTCTACCAAAAGATGCATGTGCATGCTTAAAACGCGTTTTCGCACAAATCCGTGCGCGGGTGCTAAAAAGAGCAGCATCGGCATGCTTAGCACGTCGTTTGGTAGAAATCCACGTGCGCGTTCTGCAAAAAGCACCATTTGCATGCACATCTTGTGGTTTTGCAGAAAACTTCATCCGCGTCTACCAAAAGATGCATGTGCATGCTTAAAACGCGTTTTCGCACAAATGCGTGCGCGGGTGCTAAAAAGAGCAGCATCGGCATGCTTAGCACGTCGTTTGGTAGAAATCCACGTGCGCGTTGTGCAAAAAGCACCATTTGCATGCACATCTTGTGGTTTTGCAGAAAACTTCATCCGCGTCTACCAAAAGTTGCATGTGCATGCTTAAGAGGAAGCTTTAGCTTGGGGGCTCCTATCTAAATACATGTAAAAGGAGAATTCGTTTTTCTCGGCAACCACTGCACTAAATTTGACGGCGTTTGCTGCATTTAAAAGAAAAGCTTAAAATCTAGTGACTGTTGGTTTCGAATTTTCGATTTAGGTCGTCAAATTTTTGTAAAAATTTGGCAAAAATCGCCAATTTTCAGAAAACGAAACTATCAAGTTTACAACTCCGTAACTCAGCAAGAAAAAATGATATCGCCATTCTGTAAATTGTACCTGATAGCACATCTAAAGCGGACAAAATTGATATGTTACATATGAACCTCAAAAAATGGAGTAATGTGTAATTACAACTTTTGCAGAACCTTTGTAAACAACGTAACAAGATCACGTAAGATGTAAACTGACATATCAAATTTGTCCGCTTTGAATGGTCTAATGGATGCCGTTTACAGAATCGCGATATCTGTTCTTGATGCAGAGCTATTAGCTTGTAAACTACGTGCTTCTATTTTTTTCATACGTCTGAATATTTGAAAATCCTTTTAACAAAATTCAAGCCCTAAATCAAAATTCCGCTTCCAACAGTCACTAGAATTTAACTTTCTCTCTCAAATGCAACAAATTTCATTAAAATCGGTCCAGAGGTTATCTCAGAAAAACGCTTTTGCGTTTTTACATGTATCTGAATAGGCCGCGTTGGAGTTGAGCCCGAGCTAAAGCTTCCTCTTAAAACGCGTTTTCGCACAAATGCGTGCGCGGGTGCTAAAAAGAGCAGCATCGGCATGCTTAGCACGTCGTTTGGTAGAAATCCACGTGCGCGTTCTGCCAAAAGCACCATTTGCATGCACATCTTGTGGTTTTGCAGAAAACTTCATCCGCGTCTACCAAAAGATGCATGTGCATGCTTAAAACGCGTTTTCGCACAAATCCGTGCGCGGGTGCTAAAAAGAGCAGCATCGGCATGCTTAGCACGTCGTTTGGTAGAAATCCACGTGCGCGTTCTGCCAAAAGCACCATTTGCATGCACATCTTGTGGTTTTGTAGAAAACTTCATCCGCGTCTACCAAAAGATGCATGTGCATGCTTAAAACGCGTTTTCGCACAAATCCGTGCGCGGGAGCTAAAAAGAGCAGCATCGGCATGCTTAGCACGTCGTTTGGTAGAAATCCACGTGCGCGTTCTGCCAAAAGCACCATTTGCATGCACATCTTGTGGTTTTGCAGAAAACTTCATCCGCGTCTACCAAAAGATGCATGTGCATGCTTAAAACGCGTTTTCGCACAAATGCGTGCGCGGGTGCTAAAAAGAGCAGCATCGGCATGCTTAGCACGTCGTTTGGTAGAAATCCACGTGCGCGTTCTGCCAAAAGCGCCATTTGCATGCACATCTTGTGGTTTTGCAGAAAACTTCATCCGCGTCTACCAAAAGATGCATGTGCATGCTTAAAATGCGGTTTCGCACAAATCCGTGCGCGGGTGCTAAAAAGAGCAGCATCGGCATGCTTAGCACGTCGTTTGGTAGAACTCCACGTGCGCGTTCTGCCAAAAGCACCATTTGCATGCACATCTTCTGGTTTTGCAGAAAACTTCATCCGCGTCTACCAAAAGATGCATGTGCATGCTTAAAACGCGTTTTCGCACAAATCCGTGCGCGGGTGCTAAAAAGAGCAGCATCGGCATGCTTAGCACGTCGTTTGGTAGAAATCCACGTGCGCGTTCTGCCAAAAGCACCATTTGCATGCACATCTTGTGGTTTTGCAGAAAACTTCATCCGCGTCTACCAAAAGATGCATGTGCATGCTTAAAACGCGTTTTCGCACAAATCCGTGCGCGGGTGCTAAAAAGAGCAGCATCGGCATGCTTAGCACGTCGTCTGGTAGAAATCCACGTGCGCGTTCTGCAAAAAGCACCATTTGCATGCACATCTTGTGGTTTTGCAGAAAACTTCATCCGCGTCTACCAACAGATGCATGTGCATGCTTAAAACGCGTTTTCGCATAAATGCGTGCGCGGGTGCTAAAAAGAGCAGCATCGGCATGCTTAGCACGTCGTTTGGTAGAAATCCACGTGCGCGTTCTGCCAAAAGCACCATTTGCATGCACATCTTGTGGTTTTGCAGAAAACTTCATCCGCGTCTACCAAAAGATGCATGTGCATGCTTAAAACGCGTTTTCGCAAAAATCCGTGCGCGGGTGCTAAAAAGAGCAGCATCGGCATGCTTAGCACGTCGTTTGGTAGAAATCCACGTGCGCGTTCTGAAAAAAGCACCATTTGCATGCACATCTTGTGGTTTTGCAGAAAACTTCATCCGCGTCTACCAAAAGATGCATGTGCATGCTTAAAACGCGTTTTCGCACAAATGCGTGCGCGGGTGCTAAAAAGAACAGCATCGGCATGCTTAGCACGTCGTTTGGTAGAAATCCACGTGCGCGTTCTGCCAAAAGCACCATTTTCATGCACATCTTGTGGTTTTGCAGAAAACTTCATCCGCGTCTACCAAAAGATGCATGTGCATGCTTAAAACGCGTTTTCGCACAAATCCGTGCGCGGGTGCTAAAAAGAGCAGCATCGGCATGCTTAGCACGTCGTTTGGTAGAAATCCACGTGCGCGTTCTGCAAAAAGCACCATTTGCATGCACATCTTGTGGTTTTGCAGAAAACTTCATCCGCGTCTACCAAAAGATGCATGTGCATGCTTAAAACGCGTTTTCGCACAAATGCGTGCGCGGGTGCTAAAAAGAGCAGCATCGGCATGCTTAGCACGTCGTTTGGTAGAAATCCACGTGCGCGTTCTGCAAAAAGCACCATTTGCATGCACATCTTGTGATTTTGCAGAAAACTTCATCCGCGTCTACCAAAAGATGCATGTGCATGCTTAAGAGGAAGCTTTAGCTTGGGGGCTCCTATCTAAATACATGTAAAAGGAGAATTCGTTTTTCTCGGCAACCACTGCACTAAATTTGACGGCGTTTGCTGCATTTAAAAGAAAAGCTTAAAATCTAGTGACTGTTGGTTTCGAATTTTCGATTTAGGTCGTCAAATTTTTGTAAAAATTTGGCAAAAATCGCCAATTTTCAGAAAACGAAACTATCAAGTTTACAACTCCGTAACTCAGCAAGAAAAAATCATATCGCCATTCTGTAAATTGTACCTGATAGCACATCTAAAGCGAACAAAATTGATATGTTACATATGAACCTCAAAAAATGGAGTAATGTGTAATTACAACTTTTGCAGAACCTTCGTAAACAACGTAACAAGATCACGTAAGATGTAAACTGACATATCAAATTTGTCCGCTTTGAATGGTCTAATGGATGCCGTTTACAGAATCGCGATATCTGTTCTTGATGCAGAGCTATTAGCTTGTAAACTACGTGCTTCTATTTTCTTCATACGTCTGAATATTTGAAAATCCTTTTAACAAAATTCAAGCCCTAAATCAAAATTCCGCTTCCAACAGTCACTAGAATTTAACTTTCTCTCTCAAATGCAACAAATTTCATTAAAATCGGTCCAGAGGTTATCTCAGAAAAACGCTTTTGCGTTTTTACATGTATTTGAATAGGCCGCGTTGGAGTTGAGCCCGAGCTAAAGCTTCCTCTTAAAACGCGTTTTCGCACAAATGCGTGCGCGGGTGCTAAAAAGAGCAGCATCGGCATGCTTAGCACGTCGTTTGGTAGAAATCCACGTGCGCGTTCTGCCAAAAGCACCATTTGCATGCACATCTTGTGGTTTTGCAGAAAACTTCATCCGCGTCTACCAAAAGATGCATGTGCATGCTTAAAACGCGTTTTCGCACAAATCCGTGCGCGGGTGCTAAAAAGAGCAGCATCGGCATGCTTAGCACGTCGTTTGGTAGAAATCCACGTGCGCGTTCTGCCAAAAGCACCATTTGCATGCACATCTTCTGGTTTTGCAGAAAACTTCATCCGCGTCTACCAAAAGATGCATGTGCATGCTTAAAACGCGTTTTCGCACAAATCCGTGCGCGGGTGCTAAAAAGAGCAGCATCGGCATGCTTAGCACGTCGTTTGGTAGAAATCCACGTGCGCGTTCTGCCAAAAGCACCATTTGCATGCACATCTTGTGGTTTTGCAGAAAACTTCATCCGCGTCTACCAAAAGATGCATGTGCATGCTTAAAACGCGTTTTCGCACAAATCCGTGCGCGGGTGCTAAAAAGAGCAGCATCGGCATGCTTAGCACGTCGTTTGGTAGAAATCCACGTGCGCGTTCTGCCAAAAGCACCATTTGCATGCACATCTTGTGGTTTTGCAGAAAACTTCATCCGCGTCTACCAAAAGATGCATGTGCATGCTTAAAACGCATTTTCGCACAAATCCGTGCGCGGGTGCTAAAAAGAGCAGCATCGGCATGCTTAGCACGTCGTTTGGTAGAAATCCACGTGCGCGTTCTGCCAAAAGCACCATTTGCATGCACATCTTGTGGTTTTGCAGAAAACTTCATCCGCGTCTACCAAAAGATGCATGTGCATGCTTAAAACGCGTTTTCGCACAAATGCGTGTGCGGGTGCTAAAAAGAGCAGCATCGGCATGCTTAGCACGTCGTTTGGTAGAAATCCACGTGCGCGTTCGGCCAAAAGCACCATTTGCATGCACATCTTGTGGTTTTGCAGAAAACTTCATCCGCGTCTACCAAAAGATGCATGTGCATGCTTAAAACGCGTTTTCGCACAAATCCGTGCGCGGGTGCTAAAAAGAGCAGCATCGGCATGCTTAGCACGTCGTTTGGTAGAAATCCACGTGCGCGTTCTGCCAAAAGCACCATTTGCATGCACATCTTGTGGTTTTGCAGAAAACTTCATCCGCGTCTACCAAAAGATCCATGTGCACGCTTAAAACGCGTTTTCGCACAAATCCGTGCGCGGGTGCTAAAAAGAGCAGCATCGGCATGCTTAGCACGTCGTCTGGTAGAAATCCACGTGCGCGTTCTGCAAAAAGCACCATTTGCATGCACATCTTGTGGTTTTGCAGAAAACTTCATCCGCGTCTACCAAAAGATGCATGTCCATGCTTAAAACGCGTTTTCGCACAAATCCGTGCGCGGGTGCTAAAAAGAGCAGCATCGGCATGCTTAGCACGCCGTTTGGTAGAAATCCACGTGCGCGTTCTGCCAAAAGCACCATTTGCATGCACATCTTGTGGTTTTGCAGAAAACTTCATCCGCGTCTACCAAAAGATGCATGTGCATGCTTAAAACGCGTTTTCGCACAAATGCGTGCGCGGGTGCTAAAAAGAGCAGCATCGGCATGCTTAGCACGTCGTTTGGTAGAAATCCACGTGCGCGTTCGGCCAAAAGCACCATTTGCATGCACATCTTGTGGTTTTGCAGAAAACTTCATCCGCGTCTACCAAAAGATGCATGTGCATGCTTAAAACGCGTTTTCGCACAAATCCGTGCGCGGGTGCTAAAAAGAGCAGCATCGGCATGCTTAGCACGTCGTTTGGTAGAAATCCACGTGCGCGTTCGGCCAAAAGCACCATTTGCATGCACATCTTGTGGTTTTGCAGAAAACTTCATCCGCGTCTACCAAAAGATGCATGTGCATGCTTAAAACGCGTTTTCGCACAAATCCGTGCGCGGGTGCTAAAAAGAGCAGCATCGGCATGCTTAGCACGTCGTTTGGTAGAAATCCACGTGCGCGTTCTGCCAAAAGCACCATTTGCATGCACATCTTGTGGTTTTGCAGAAAACTTCATCCGCGTCTACCAAAAGATCCATGTGCACGCTTAAAACGCGTTTTCGCACAAATCCGTGCGCGGGTGCTAAAAAGAGCAGCATCGGCATGCTTAGCACGTCGTCTGGTAGAAATCCACGTGCGCGTTCTGCAAAAAGCACCATTTGCATGCACATCTTGTGGTTTTGCAGAAAACTTCATCCGCGTCTACCAAAAGATGCATGTGCATGCTTAAAACGCGTTTTCGCACAAATGCGTGCGCGGGTGCTAAAAAGAGCAGCATCGGCATGCTTAGCACGTCGTTTGGTAGAAATCCACGTGCGCGTTCTGCCAAAAGCACCATTTCCATGCACATCTTGTGGTTTTGCAGAAAACTTCATCCGCGTCTACCAAAAGATGCATGTCCATGCTTAAAACGCGTTTTCGCACAAATCCGTGCGCGGGTGCTAAAAAGAGCAGCATCGGCATGCTTAGCACGCCGTTTGGTAGAAATCCACGTGCGCGTTTTGCCAAAAGCACCATTTGCATGCACATCTTCTGGTTTTGCAGAAAACTTCATCCGCGTCTACCAAAAGATGCGTGTGCATGCTTAAAACGCGTTTTCGCACAAATCCGTGCGCGGGTGCTAAAAAGAGCAGCATCGGCATGCTTAGCACGTCGTTTGGTAGAAATCCACGTGCGCGTTCTGCCAAAAGCACCATTTGCATGCACATCTTGTGGTTTTGCAGAAAACTTCATCCGCGTCTACCAAAAGATGCATGTGCATGCTTAAAACGCGTTTTCGCACAAATCCGTGCGCGGGTGCTAAAAAGAGCAGCATCGGCATGCTTAGCACGTCGTCTGGTAGAAATCCACGTGCGCGTTCTGCAAAAAGCACCATTTGCATGCACATCTTGTGGTTTTGCAGAAAACTTCATCCGCGTCTACGAACAGATGCATGTGCATGCTTAAAACGCGTTTTCGCATAAATGCGTGCGCGGGTGCTAAAAAGAGCAGCATCGGCATGCTTAGCACGTCGTTTGGTAGAAATCCACGTGCGCGTTCGGCCAAAAGCACCATTTGCATGCACATCTTGTGGTTTTGCAGAAAACTTCATCCGCGTCTACCAAAAGATGCATGTGCATGCTTAAAACGCGTTTTCGCACAAATCCGTGCGCGGGTGCTAAAAAGAGCAGCATCGGCATGCTTAGCACGTCGTTTGGTAGAAATCCACGTGCGCGTTCTGCCAAAAGCACCATTTGCATGCACATCTTGTGGTTTTGCAGAAAACTTCATCCGCGTCTACCAAAAGATGCATGTGCATGCTTAAAACGCGTTTTCGCACAAATCCGTGCGCGGGAGCTAAAAAGAGCAGCATCGGCATGCTTAGCACGTCGTTTGGTAGAAATCCACGTGCGCGTTCTGCCAAAAGCACCATTTGCATGCACATATTGTGGTTTTGCAGCAAACTTCATCCGCGTCTACCAAAAGATGCATGTGCATGCTTAAAACGCGTTTTCGCACAAATGCGTGCGCGGGTGCTAAAAAGAGCAGCATCGGCATGCTTAGCACGTCGTTTGGTAGAAATCCACGTGCGCGTTCTGCCAAAAGCACCATTTGCATGCACATCTTGTGGTTTTGCAGAAAACTTCATCCGCGTCTACCAAAAGATGCATGTGCATGCTTAAAACGCGTTTTCGCACAAATCCGTGCGCGGGTGCTAAAAAGAGCAGCATCGGCATGCTTAGCACGTCGTCTAGTAGAAATCCACGTGCGCGTTCTGCAAAAAGCACCATTTGCATGCACATCTTGTGGTTTTGCAGAAAACTTCATCCGCGTCTACCAAAAGATGCATGTGCATGCTTAAAACGCGTTTTCGCACAAATGCGTGCGCGGGTGCTAAAAAGAGCAGCATCGGCATGCTTAGCATGTCGTTTGGTAGAAATCCACGTGCGCGTTCTGCCAAAAGCACCATTTGCATGCACATCTTGTGGTTTTGCAGAAAACTTCATCCGCGTCTACCAAAAGATGCATGCGCATGCTTAAAACACGTTTTCGCACAAATGCGTGCGCGGGTGCTAAAAAGAGCAGCATCGGCATGCTTAGCACGTCGTTTGGTAGAAATCCACGTGCGCGTTCTGCCAAAAGCACCATTTGCATGCACATCTTGTGGTTTTGCAGAAAACTTCATCCGCGTCTACCAAAAGATGCATGTGCATGCTTAAAACACGTTTTCGCACAAATCCGTGCGCGGGTGCTAAAAAGAGCAGCATCGGCATGCTTAGCACGTCGTTTGGTAGACATCCACGTGCGCGTTCTGCCAAAAGCACCATTTGCATGCACATCTTGTGGTTTTGCAGAAAACTTCATCCGCGTCTACCAAAAGATGCATGTGCATGCTTAAAACGCGTTTTCGCACAAATCCGTGCGCGGGTGCTAAAAAGAGCAGCATCGCCATGCTTAGCACGTCGTTTGGTAGAAATCCAAGTGCGCGTTCTGCCAAAAGCACCATTTGCATGCACATCTTGTGGTTTTGCAGAAAACTTCATCCGCGTCTACCAAAAGATGCATGTGCATGCTTAAAACGCGTTTTCGCACAAATCCGTGCGCGGGTGCTAAAAAGAGCAGCATCGGCATGCTTAGCACGTCGTTTGGTAGAAATCCACGTGCGCGTTCTGCCAAAAGCACCATCTGCATGCACATCTTGTGGTTTTGCAGAAAACTTCATCCGCGTCTACCAAAAGATGCATGTGCATGCTTAAAACGCGTTTTCGCACAAATCCGTGCGCGGGTGCTAAAAAGAGCAGCATCGGCATGCTTAGCACGTCGTTTGGTAGAAATCCACGTGCGCGTTCTGCCAAAAGCACCATTTGCATGCACATCTTGTGGTTTTGCAGAAAACTTCATCCGCGTCTACCAAAAGATGCATGTGCATGCTTAAAACGCGTTTTCGCACAAATCCGTGCGCGGGTGCTAAAAAGAGCAGCATCGGCATGCTTAGCACGTCGTTTGGTAGAAATCCACGTGCGCGTTCTGCCAAAAGCACCATTTGCATGCACATCTTGTGGTTTTGCAGAAAACTTCATCCGCGTCTACCAAAAGATGCATGTGCATGCTTAAAACGCGTTTTCGCACAAATGCGTGCGCGGGTGCTAAAAAGAGCAGCATCGGCATGCTTAGCACGTCGTTTGGTAGAAATCCACGTGCGCGTTCTGCCAAAAGCACCATTTGCATGCACATCTTGTGGTTTTGCAGAAAACTTCATCCGCGTCTACCAAAAGATGCATGTGCATGCTTAAAACGCGTTTTTGCACAAATCCGTGCGCGGGTGCTAAAAAGAGCAGCATCGGCATGCTTAGCACGTCGTTTGGTAGAAATCCACGTGCGCGTTCTGCAAAAAGCACCATTTGCATGCACATCTTGTGGTTTTGCAGAAAACTTCATCCGCGTCTACCAAAAGATGCATGTGCATGCTTAAAACGCGTTTTCGCACAAATGCGTGCGCGGGTGCTAAAAAGAGCAGCATCGGCATGCTTAGCACGTCGTTTGGTAGAAATCCACGTGCGCGTTCTGCCAAAAGCACCATTTGCATGCACATCTTGTGGTTTTGCAGAAAACTTCATCCGCGTCTACCAAAAGATGCATGTGCATGCTTAAAACGCGTTTTCGCACAAATCCGTGCGCGGGTGCTAAAAAGAGCAGCATCGGCATGCTTAGCACGTCGTTTGGTAGAAATCCACGTGCGCGTTCTGCCAAAAGCACCATTTGCATGCACATCTTCTGGTTTTGCAGAAAACTTCATCCGCGTCTACCAAAAGATGCATGTGCATGCTTAAAACGCGTTCTCGCACAAATCCATGCGCGGGTGCTAAAAAGAGCAGCATCGGCATGCTTAGCACGTCGTTTGGTAGAAATCCACGTGCGCGTTCTGCCAAAAGCACCATTTGCATGCACATCTTGTGGTTTTGCAGAAAACTTCATCCGCGTCTACCAAAAGATGCATGTGCATGCTTAAAACGCGTTTTCGCACAAATCCGTGCGCGGGTGCTAAAAAGAGCAGCATCGGCATGCTTAGCACGTCGTTTGGTAGAAATCCACGTGCGCGTTCTGCCAAAAGCACCATTTGCATGCACATCTTGTGGTTTTGCAGAAAACTTCATCCGCGTCTACCAAAAGATGCATGTGCATGCTTAAAACGCGTTTTCGCACAAATGCGTGCGCGGGTGCTAAAAAGAGCAGCATCGGCATGCTTAGCACGTCGTTTGGTAGAAATCCACGTGCGCGTTCTGCCAAAAGCACCATTTGCATGCACATCTTGTGGTTTTGCAGAAAACTTCCTCCGCGTCTACCAAAAGATGCATGTGCATGCTTAAAACGCGTTTTCGCACAAATCCGTGCGCGGGTGCTAAAAAGAGCAGCATCGGCATGCTTAGCACGTCGTTTGGTAGAAATCCACGTGCGCGTTCTGCAAAAAGCACCATTTGCATGCACATCTTGTGGTTTTGCAGAAAACTTCATCCGCGTCTACCAAAAGATGCATGTGCATGCTTAAAACGCGTTTTCGCACAAATGCGTGCGCGGGTGCTAAAAAGAGCAGCATCGGCATGCTTAGCACGTCGTTTGGTAGAAATCCACGTGCGCGTTCTGCCAAAAGCACCATTTGCATGCACATCTTGTGGTTTTGCAGAAAACTTCATCCGCGTCTACCAAAAGATGCATGTGCATGCTTAAAACGCGTTTTCGCACAAATCCGTGCGCGGGTGCTAAAAAGAGCAGCATCGGCATGCTTAGCACGTCGTTTGGTAGAAATCCACGTGCGCGTTCTGCCAAAAGCACCATTTGCATGCACATCTTGTGGTTTTGCAGAAATCTTCATCCGCGTCTACCAAAAGATGCATGTGCATGCTTAAAACGCGTTTTCGCACAAATCCATGCGCGGGTGCTAAAAAGAGCAGCATCGGCATGCTTAGCACGTCGTTTGGTAGAAATCCACGTGCGCGTTCTGCAAAAAGCAGCATTTGCATGCACATCTTGTGGTTTTGCAGAAAACTGCATCCGCGTCTACCAAAATATGCATGTGCATGCTTAAAACGCGTTTTCGCACAAATTCGGGTGCTAAAAAGAGCAGCATCGGCATGCTTAGCACGTCGTTTGGTAGAAATCCACGTGCGCGTTCTGCCAAAAGCACCATTTGCATGCACATCTTGTGGTTTTGCAGAAAACTTCATCCGCGTCTACCAAAAGATGCATGTGCATGCTTAAAACGCGTTTTCGCACAAATCCGTGCGCGGGTGCTAAAAAGAGCAGCATCGGCATGCTTAGCACGTCGTTTGGTAGAAATCCACGTGCGCGTTCTGCCAAAAGCACCATTTGCATGCACATCTTGTGGTTTTGCAGAAAACTTCATCCGCGTCTACCAAAAGATGCATGTGCATGCTTAAAACGCGTTTTCGCACAAATCCGTGCGCGGGTGCTAAAAAGAGCAGCATCGGCATGCTTAGCACGTCGTTTGGTAGAAATCCACGTGCGTGTTCTGCCAAAAGCACCATTTGCATGCACATCTTGTGGTTTTGCAGAAAACTTCATCCGCGTCTACCAAAAGATGCATGTGCATGCTTAAAACGCGTTTTCGCACAAATCCGTGCGCGGGTGCTAAAAAGAGCAGCATCGGCATGCTTAGCACGTCGTTTGGTAGAAATCCACGTGCGCGTTCTGCAAAAAGCACCATTTGCATGCACATCTTGTGGTTTTGCAGAAAACTTCATCCGCGTCTACCAAAAGATGCATGTGCATGCTTAAAACGCGTTTTCGCACAAATGCGTGCGCGGGTGCTAAAAAGAGCAGCATCGGCATGCTTAGCACGTCGTTTGGTAGAAATCCACGTGCGCGTTCTGCCAAAAGCACCATTTGCATGCACATCTTGTGGTTTTGCAGAAAACTTCATCCGCGTCTACCAAAAGATGCATGAGCATGCTTAAAACGCGTTTTCGCACAAATCCGTGCGCGGGTGCTAAAAAGAGCAGCATCGGCATGCTTAGCACGTCGTTTTGTAGAAATCCACGTGCGCGTTCTGCCAAAAGCATCATTTGCATGCACATCTTGTGGTTTTGCAGAAAACTTCATCCGCGTCTACCAAAAGATGCGTGTGCATGCTTAAAACGCGTTTTCGCACAAATCCATGCGCGGGTGCTAAAAAGAGCAGCATCGGCATGCTTAGCACGTCGTTTGGTAGAAATCCACGTGCGCGTTCTGCCAAAAGCACCATTTGCATGCACATCTTGTGGTTTTGCAGAAAACTTCATCCGCGTCTACCAAAAGATGCATGCGCATGCTCAAAACGCGTTTTCGCACAAATGCGTGCGCGGGTGCTAAAAAGAGCAGCATCGGCATGCTTAGCACGTCGTTTGGTAGAAATCCACGTGCGCGTTCTGCCAAAAGCACCATTTGCATGCACATCTTGTGGTTTTGCAGAAAACTTCATCCGCGTCTACCAAAAGATGCATGTGCATGCTTAAAACGCGTTTTCGCACAAATCCGTGCGCGGGTGCTAAAAAGAGCAGCATCGGCATGCTTAGCACGTCGTTTGGTAGAAATCCACGTGCGCGTTCTGCAAAAAGCACCATTTGCATGCACATCTTGTGGTTTTGCAGAAAACTTCATCCGCGTCTACCAAAAGATGCATGTGCATGCTTAAAACGCGTTTTCGCACAAATGCGTGCGCGGATGCTAAAAAGAGTAGCATCGGCATGCTTAGCACGTCGTTTGGTAGAAATCCACGTGCGCGTTCTGCAAAAAGCACCATTTGCATGCACATCTTGTGGTTTTGCAGAAAACTTCATCCGCGTCTACCAAAAGATGCATGTGCATGCTTAAAACGCGTTTTCGCACAAATGCGTGCGCGGGTGCTAAAAAGAGCAGCATCGGCATGCTTAGCACGTCGTTTGGTAGAAATCCACGTGCGCGTTCTGCCAAAAGCACCATTTGCATGCACATCTTGTGGTTTTGCAGAAAACTTCATCCGCGTCTACCAAAAGATGCATGTGCATGCTTAAAACGCGTTTTCGCACAAATCCGTGCGCGGGTGCTAAAAAGAGCAGCGTCGGCATGCTTAGCACGTCGTTTGGTAGAAATCCACGTGCGCGTTCTGCCAAAAGCACCATTTGCATGCACATCTTGTGGTTTTGCAGAAAACTTCATCCGCGTCTACCAAAAGATGCATGTGCATGCTTAAAACGCGTTTTCGCACAAATCCGTGCGCGGGTGCTAAAAAGAGCAGCATCGGCATGCTTAGCACGTCGTTTGGTAGAAATCCACGTGCGCGTTCTGTCAAAAGCACCATTTGCATGCACATCTTGTGGTTTTGCAGAAAACTTCATCCGCGTCTACCAAAAGATGCATGTGCATGCTTAAAACGCGTTTTCGCACAAATCCGTGCGCGGGTGCTAAAAAGAGCAGCATCGGCATGCTTAGCACGTCGTTTGGTAGAAATCCACGTGCGCGTTCTGCCAAAAGCACCATTTGCATGCACATCTTGTGGTTTTGCAGAAAACTTCATCCGCGTCTACCAAAAGATGCATGTGCATGCTTAAAACGCGTTTTCGCACAAATGCGTGCGCGGGTGCTAAAAAGAGCAGCATCGGCATGCTTAGCACGTCGTTTGGTAGAAATCCACGTGCGCGTTCTGCCAAAAGCACCATTTGCATGCACATCTTGTGGTTTTGCAGAAAACTTCATCCGCGTCTACCAAAAGATGCATGTGGATGCTTAAAACGCGTTTTCGCACAAATCCGTGCGCGGGTGCTAAAAAGAGCAGCATCGGCATGCTTAGCACGTCGTTTGGTAGAAATCCACGTGCGCGTTCTGCAAAAAGCACCATTTGCATGCACATCTTGTGGTTTTGCAGAAAACTTCATCCGCGTCTACCAAAAGATGCATGTGCATGCTTAAAACGCGTTTTCGCACAAATGCATGCGCGGGTGCTAAAAAGAGTAGCATCGGCATGCTTAGCACGTCGTTTGGTAGAAATCCACGTGCGCGTTCTGCAAAAAGCACCATTTGCATGCACATCTTGTGGTTTTGCAGAAAACTTCATCCGCGTCTACCAAAAGATGCATGTGCATGCTTAAAACGCGTTTTCGCACAAATGCGTGCGCGGGTGCTAAAAAGAGCAGCATCGGCATGCTTAGCACGTCGTTTGGTAGAAATCCACGTGCGCGTTCTGCCAAAAGCACCATTTGCATGCACATCTTGTGGTTTTGCAGAAAACTTCATCCGCTTCTACCAAAAGATGCATGTGCATGCTTAAAACGCGTTTTCGCACAAATCCATGCGCGGGAGCTAAAAAGAGCAGCATCGGCATGCTTAGCACGTCGTTTGGTAGAAATCCACGTGCGCGTTCTGCCAAAAGCACCATTTGCATGCACATCTTGTGGTTTTGCAGAAAACTTCATCCGCGTCTACCAAAAGATGCATGTGCATGCTTAAAACGCGTTTTCGCACAAATGCGTGCGCGGGTGCTAAAAAGAGCAGCATCGGCATGCTTAGCACGTCGTTTGGTAGAAATCCACGTGCGCGTTCTGCCAAAAGCACCATTTGCATGCACATCTTGTGGTTTTGCAGAAAACTTCATCCGCGTCTACCAAAAGATGCATGTGCATGCTTAAAATGCGGTTTCGCACAAATCCGTGCGCGGGTGCTAAAAAGAGCAGCATCGGCATGCTTAGCACGTCGTTTGCTAGAAATCCACGTGCGCGTTCTGCCAAAAGCACCATTTGCATGCACATCTTGTGGTTTTGCAGAAAACTTCATCCGCGTCTACCAAAAGATGCATGTGCATGCTTAAAACGCGTTTTCGCACAAATCCGTGCGCGGGTGCTAAAAGAGCAGCATCGGCATGCTTAGCACGTCGTTTGGTAGAAATCCACGTGCGCGTTCTGCCAAAAGCACCATTTGCATGCACATCTTGTGGTTTTGCAGAAAACTTCATCCGCGTCTACCAAAAGATGCATGTGCATGCTTAAAACGCGTTTTCGCACAAATCCGTGCGCGGGTGCTAAAAAGAGCAGCATCGGCATGCTTAGCACGTCGTTTGGTAGAAATCCACGTGCGCGTTCTGCCAAAAGCACCATTTGCATGCACATCTTGTGGTTTTGCAGAAAACTTCATCCGCGTCTACCAAAAGATGCATGTGCATGCTTAAAACGCGTTTTCGCACAAATCCGTGCGCGGGTGCTAAAAAGAGCAGCATCGGCATGCTTAGCACGTCGTTTGGTAGAAATCCACGTGCGCGTTCTGCCAAAAGCACCATTTGCATGCACATCTTGTGGTTTTGCAGAAAACTTCATCCGCGTCTACCAAAAGATGCATGTGCATGCTTAAAACGCGTTTTCGCACAAATGCGTGCGCGGGTGCTAAAAAGAGCAGCATCGGCATGCTTAGCACGTCGTTTGGTAGAAATCCACAAGCGCGTTCTGCCAAAAGCACCATTTGCATGCACATCTTGTGGTTTTGCAGAAAACTTCATCCGCGTCTACCAAAAGATGCATGTGCATGCTTAAAACGCGTTTTCGCACAAATCCGTGCGCGGGTGCTAAAAAGAGCAGCATCGGCATGCTTAGCACGTCGTTTGGTAGAAATCCACGTGCGTGTTCTGCCAAAAGCACCATTTGCATGCACATCTTGTGGTTTTGCAGAAAACTTCATCCGCGTCTACCAAAAGATGCATGTGCATGCTTAAAACGCGTTTTCGCACAAATCCGTGCGCGGGTGCTAAAAAGAGCAGCATCGGCATGCTTAGCACGTCGTTTGGTAGAAATCCACGTGCGCGTTCTGCAAAAAGCACCATTTGCATGCACATCTTGTGGTTTTGCAGAAAACTTCATCCGCGTCTACCAAAAGATGCATGTACATGCTTAAAACGCGTTTTCGCACAAATGCGTGCGCGGGTGCTAAAAAGAGCAGCATCGGCATGCCTAGCACGTCGTTTGGTAGAAATCCACGTGCGCGTTCTGCCAAAAGCACCATTTGCATGCACATCTTGTGGTTTTGCAGAAAACTTCATCCGCGTCTACCAAAAGATGCATGAGCATGCTTAAAACGCGTTTTCGCACAAATCCGTGCGCGGGTGCTAAAAAGAGCAGCATCGGCATGCTTAGCACGTCGTTTTGTAGAAATCCACGTGCGCGTTCTGCCAAAAGCATAATTTGCATGCACATCTTGTGGTTTTGCAGAAAACTTCATCCGCGTCTAACAAAAGATGCGTGTGCATGCTTAAAACGCGTTTTCGCACAAATCCGTGCGCGGGTGCTAAAAAGAGCAGCATCGGCATGCTTAGCACGTCGTTTGGTAGAAATCCACGTGCGCGTTCTGCCAAAAGCACCATTTGCATGCACATCTTGTGGTTTTGCAGAAAACTTCATCCGCGTCTACCAAAAGATGCATGCGCATGCTTAAAACGCGTTTTCGCACAAATGCGTGCGCGGGTGCTAAAAAGAGCAGCATCGGCATGCTTAGCACGTCGTTTGGTAGAAATCCACGTGCGCGTTCTGCCAAAAGCACCATTTGCATGCACATCTTGTGGTTTTGCAGAAAACTTCATCCGCGTCTACCAAAAGATGCATGTGCATGCTTAAAACGCGTTTTCGCACAAATCCGTGCGCGGGTGCTAAAAAGAGCAGCATCGGCATGCTTAGCACGTCGTTTGGTAGAAATCCACGTGCGCGTTCTGCAAAAAGCACCATTTGCATGCACATCTTGTGGTTTTGCAGAAAACTTCATCCGCGTCTACCAAAAGATGCATGTGCATGCTTAAAACGCGTTTTCGCACAAATGCGTGCGCGGATGCTAAAAAGAGTAGCATCGGCATGCTTAGCACGTCGTTTGGTAGAAATCCACGTGCGCGTTCTGCAAAAAGCACCATTTGCATGCACATCTTGTGGTTTTGCAGAAAACTTCATCCGCGTCTACCAAAAGATGCATGTGCATGCTTAAAACGCGTTTTCGCACAAATGCGTGCGCGGGTGCTAAAAAGAGCAGCATCGGCATGCTTAGCACGTCGTTTGGTAGAAATCCACGTGCGCGTTCTGCCAAAAGCACCATTTGCATGCACATCTTGTGGTTTTGCAGAAAACTTCATCCGCGTCTACCAAAAGATGCATGTGCATGCTTAAAACGCGTTTTCGCACAAATCCGTGCGCGGGTGCTACAAAGAGCAGCGTCGGCATGCTTAGCACGTCGTTTGGTAGAAATCCACGTGCGCGTTCTGCCAAAAGCACCATTTGCATGCACATCTTGTGGTTTTGCAGAAAACTTCATCCGCGTCTACCAAAAGATGCATGTGCATGCTTAAAACGCGTTTTCGCACAAATCCGTGCGCGGGTGCTAAAAAGAGCAGCATCGGCATGCTTAGCACGTCGTTTGGTTGAAATCCACGTGCGCGTTCTGCCAAAAGCACCATTTGCATGCACATCTTGTGGTTTTGCAGAAAACTTCATCCGCGTCTACCAAAAGATGCATGTGCATGCTTAAAACGCGTTTTCGCACAAATCCGTGCGCGGGTGCTAAAAAGAGCAGCATCGGCATGCTTAGCACGTCGTTTGGTAGAAATCCACGTGCGCGTTCTGCCAAAAGCACCATTTGCATGCACATCTTGTGGTTTTGCAGAAAACTTCATCCGCGTCTACCAAAAGATGCATGTGCATGCTTAAAACGCGTTTTCGCACAAATGCGTGCGCGGGTGCTAAAAAGAGCAGCATCGGCATGCTTAGCACGTCGTTTGGTAGAAATCCACGTGCGCGTTCTGCCAAAAGCACCATTTGCATGCACATCTTGTGGTTTTGCAGAAAACTTCATCCGCGTCTACCAAAAGATGCATGTGGATGCTTAAAACGCGTTTTCGCACAAATCCGTGCGCGGGTGCTAAAAAGAGCAGCATCGGCATGCTTAGCACGTCGTTTGGTAGAAATCCACGTGCGCGTTCTGCAAAAAGCACCATTTGCATGCACATCTTGTGGTTTTGCAGAAAACTTCATCCGCGTCTACCAAAAGATGCATGTGCATGCTTAAAACGCGTTTTCGCACAAATGCATGCGCGGGTGCTAAAAAGAGTAGCATCGGCATGCTTAGCACGTCGTTTGGTAGAAATCCACGTGCGCGTTCTGCAAAAAGCACCATTTGCATGCACATCTTGTGGTTTTGCAGAAAACTTCATCCGCGTCTACCAAAAGATGCATGTGCATGCTTAAAACGCGTTTTCGCACAAATGCGTGCGCGGGTGCTAAAAAGAGCAGCATCGGCATGCTTAGCACGTCGTTTGGTAGAAATCCACGTGCGCGTTCTGCCAAAAGCACCATTTGCATGCACATCTTGTGGTTTTGCAGAAAACTTCATCCGCTTCTACCAAAAGATGCATGTGCATGCTTAAAACGCGTTTTCGCACAAATCCGTGCGCGGGAGCTAAAAAGAGCAGCATCGGCATGCTTAGCACGTCGTTTGGTAGAAATCCACGTGCGCGTTCTGCCAAAAGCACCATTTGCATGCACATCTTGTGGTTTTGCAGAAAACTTCATCCGCGTCTACCAAAAGATGCATGTGCATGCTTAAAACGCGTTTTCGCACAAATGCGTGCGCGGGTGCTAAAAAGAGCAGCATCGGCATGCTTAGCACGTCGTTTGGTAGAAATCCACGTGCGCGTTCTGCCAAAAGCACCATTTGCATGCACATCTTGTGGTTTTGCAGAAAACTTCATCCGCGTCTACCAAAAGATGCATGTGCATGCTTAAAATGCGGTTTCGCACAAATCCGTGCGCGGGTGCTAAAAAGAGCAGCATCGGCATGCTTAGCACGTCGTTTGCTAGAAATCCACGTGCGCGTTCTGCCAAAAGCACCATTTGCATGCACATCTTGTGGTTTTGCAGAAAACTTCATCCGCGTCTACCAAAAGATGCATGTGCATGCTTAAAACGCGTTTTCGCACAAATCCGTGCGCGGGTGCTAAAAAGAGCAGCATCGGCATGCTTAGCACGTCGTTTGGTAGAAATCCACGTGCGCGTTCTGCCAAAAGCACCATTTGCATGCACATCTTGTGGTTTTGCAGAAAACTTCATCCGCGTCTACCAAAAGATGCATGTGCATGCTTAAAACGCGTTTTCGCACAAATCCGTGCGCGGGTGCTAAAAAGAGCAGCATCGACATGCTTAGCACGTCGTTTGGTAGAAATCCACGTGCGCGTTCTGCCAAAAGCACCATTTGCATGCACATCTTGTGGTTTTGCAGAAAACTTCATCCGCGTCTACCAAAAGATGCATGTGCATGCTTAAAACGCGTTTTCGCACAAATCCGTGCGCGGGTGCTAAAAAGAGCAGCGTCGGCATGCTTAGCACGTCGTTTGGTAGATATCCACGTGCGCGTTCTGCCAAAAGCACCATTTGCATGCACATCTTGTGGTTTTGCAGAAAACTTCATCCGCGTCTACGAAAAGATGCATGTGCATGCTTAAAACGCGTTTTCGCACAAATCCGTGCGCGGGTGCTAAAAAGAGCAGCATCGGCATGCTTAGCACGTCGTTTGGTAGAAATCCACGTGCGCGTTCTGCCAAAAGCACCATTTGCATGCACATCTTGTGGTTTTGCAGAAAACTTCATCCGCGTCTACCAAAAGATGCATGTGCATGCTTAAAACGCGTTTTCGCACAAATCCGTGCGCGGGTGCTAAAAAGAGCAGCATCGGCATGCTTAGCACGTCGTTTGGTAGAAATCCACGTGCGCGTTCTGCCAAAAGCACCATTTGCATGCACATCTTGTGGTTTTGCAGAAAACTTCATCCGCGTCTACCAAAAGATGCATGTGCATGCTTAAAACGCGTTTTCGCACAAATGCGTGCGCGGGTGCTAAAAAGAGCAGCATCGGCATGCTTAGCACGTCGTTTGGTAGAAATCCACCTGCGCGTTCTGCCAAAAGCACCATTTGCATGCACATCTTGTGGTTTTGCAGAAAACTTCATCCGCGTCTACCAAAAGATGCATGTGGATGCTTAAAACGCGTTTTCGCACAAATCCGTGCGCGGGTGCTAAAAAGAGCAGCATCGGCATGCTTAGCACGTCGTTTGGTAGAAATCCACGTGCGCGTTCTGCAAAAAGCACCATTTGCATGCACATCTTGTGGTTTTGCAGAAAACTTCATCCGCGTCTACCAAAAGATGCATGTGCATGCTTAAAACGCGTTTTCGCACAAATGCATGCGCGGGTGCTAAAAAGAGTAGCATCGGCATGCTTAGCACGTCGTTTGGTAGAAATCCACGTGCGCGTTCTGCAAAAAGCACCATTTGCATGCACATCTTGTGGTTTTGCAGAAAACTTCATCCGCGTCTACCAAAAGATGCATGTGCATGCTTAAAACGCGTTTTCGCACAAATGCGTGCGCGGGTGCTAAAAAGAGCAGCATCGGCATGCTTAGCACGTCGTTTGGTAGAAATCCACGTGCGCGTTCTGCCAAAAGCACCATTTGCATGCACATCTTGTGGTTTTGCAGAAAACTTCATCCGCGTCTACCAAAAGATGCATGTGCATGCTTAAAACGCGTTTTCGCACAAATCCGTGCGCGGGAGCTAAAAAGAGCAGCATCGGCATGCTTAGCACGTCGTTTGGTAGAAATCCACGTGCGCGTTCTGCCAAAAGCACCATTTGCATGCACATCTTGTGGTTTTGCAGAAAACTTCATCCGCGTCTACCAAAAGATGCATGTGCATGCTTAAAACGCGTTTTCGCACAAATGCGTGCGCGGGTGCTAAAAAGAGCAGCATCGGCATGCTTAGCACGTCGTTTGGTAGAAATCCACGTGCGCGTTCTGCCAAAAGCACCATTTGCATGCACATCTTGTGGTTTTGCAGAAAACTTCATCCGCGTCTACCAAAAGATGCATGTGCATGCTTAAAATGCGGTTTCGCACAAATCCGTGCGCGGGTGCTAAAAAGAGCAGCATCGGCATGCTTAGCACGTCGTTTGCTAGAAATCCACGTGCGCGTTCTGCCAAAAGCACCATTTGCATGCACATCTTGTGGTTTTGCAGAAAACTTCATCCGCGTCTACCAAAAGATGCATGTGCATGCTTAAAACGCGTTTTCGCACAAATCCGTGCGCGGGTGCTAAAAAGAGCAGCATCGGCATGCTTAGCACGTCGTTTGGTAGAAATCCACGTGCGCGTTCTGCCAAAAGCACCATTTGCATGCACATCTTGTGGTTTTGCAGAAAACTTCATCCGCGTCTACCAAAAGATGCATGTGCATGCTTAAAACGCGTTTTCGCACAAATCCGTGCGCGGGTGCTAAAAAGAGCAGCATCGGCATGCTTAGCACGTCGTTTGGTAGAAATCCACGTGCGCGTTCTGCCAAAAGCACCATTTGCATGCACATCTTGTGGTTTTGCAGAAAACTTCATCCGCGTCTACCAAAAGATGCATGTCCATGCTTAAAACGCGTTTTCGCACAAATCCGTGCGCGGGTGCTAAAAAGAGCAGCATCGGCATGCTTAGCACGTCGTTTGGTAGAAATCCACGTGCACGTTCTGCCAAAAGCACCATTTGCATGCACATCTTGTGGTTTTGCAGAAAACTTCATCCGCGTCTACCAAAAGATGCATGTGCATGCTTAAAACGCGTTTTCGCACAAATCCGTGCGCGGGTGCTAAAAAGAGCAGCATCGGCATGCTTAGCACGTCGTCTGGTAGAAATCCACGTGCGCGTTCTGCAAAAAGCACCATTTGCATGCACATCTTGTGGTTTTGCAGAAAACTTCATCCGCGTCTACCAAAAGATGCATGTGCATGCTTAAAACGCGTTTTCGCATAAATGCGTGCGCGGGTGCTAAAAAGAGCAGCATCGGCATGCTTAGCACGTCGTTTGGTAGAAATCCACGTGCGCGTTCTGCCAAAAGCACCATTTGCATGCACATCTTGTGGTTTTGCAGAAAACTTCATCCGCGTCTACCAAAAGATGCATGTGCATGCTTGAAACGCGTTTTCGCAAAAATCCGTGCGCGGGTGCTAAAAAGAGCAGCATCGGCATGCTTAGCACGTCGTTTGGTAGAAATCCACGTGCGCGTTCTGAAAAAAGCACCATTTGCATGCACATCTTGTGGTTTTGCAGAAAACTTCATCCGCGTCTACCAAAAGATGCATGTGCATGCTTAAGAGGAAGCTTTAGCTTGGGTGCTCCTATCTAAATACATGTAAAAGGAGAATTCGTTTTTCTCGGCAACCACTGCACTAAATTTGACGGCGTTTGCTGCATTTAAAAGAAAAGCTTAAAATCTAGTGACTGTTGGTTTCGAATTTTCGATTTAGGTCGTCAAATTTTTGTAAAAATTTGGCAAAAATCGCCAATTTTCAGAAAACGAAACTATCAAGTTTACAACTCCGTAACTCAGCAAGAAAAAATCATATCGCCATTCTGTAAATTGTACCTGATAGCACATCTAAAGCGGACAAAATTGATATGTTACATATGAACCTCAAAAAATGGAGTAATGTGTAATTACAACTTTTGCAGAACCTTCGTAAACAACGTAACAAGATCACGTAAGATGTAAACTGACATATCAAATTTGTCCGCTTTGAATGGTCTAATGGATGCCGTTTACAGAATCGCGATATCTGTTCTTGATGCAGAGCCATTAGCTTGTAAACTTCGTGCTTCTATTTTTTTCATACGTCTGAATTTTTGAAAATCCTTTTAACAAAATTCAAGCCCTAAATCAAAATTCCGCTTCCAACAGTCACTAGAATTTAACTTTCTCTCTCAAATGCAACAAATTTCATTAAAATCGGTCCAGAGGTTATCTCAGAAAAACGCTTTTGCGTTTTTACGTGTATTTGAATAGGCCGCGTTGGAGTTGAGCCCGAGCTAAAGCTTCCTCTTAAAACGCGTTTTCGCACAAATCCGTGCGCGGGTGCTAAAAAGAGCAGCATCGGCATGCTTAGCACGTCGTTTGGTAGAAATCCACGTGCGCGTTCTGCCAAATGCACCATTTGCATGCACATCTTGTGGTTTTGCAGAAAACTTCATCCGCGTCTGCCAAAAGATGCATGTGCATGCTTAAAACGCGTTTTCGCACAAATGCGTGCGCGGGTACTAAAAACAGCAGCATCGGCATGCTTAGCACGTCGTTTGGTAGAAATCCACGTGCGCGTTCTGCCAAAAGCACCATTTGCATGCACATCTTGTGGTTTTGCACAAAACTTCATCCGCGTCTACCAAAAGATGCATGTGCATGCTTAAAACGCGTTTTCGCACAAATCCGTGCGCGGGAGCTAAAAAGAGCAGCATCGGCATGCTTAGCACGTCGTTTGGTAGAAATCCACGTGCGCGTTCTGCCAAAAGCACCATTTGCATGCACATCTTGTGGTTTTGCAGAAAACTTCATCCGCGTCTACCAAAAGATGCATGTGCATGCTTAAAACGCGTTTTCGCACAAATGCGTGCGCGGGTGCTAAAAAGAGCAGCATCGGCATGCTTAGCACGTCGTTTGGTAGAAATCCACGTGCGCGTTCTGCCAAAAGCACCATTTGCATGCACATCTTGTGGTTTTGCAGAAAACTTCATCCGCGTCTACCAAAAGATGCATGTGCATGCTTAAAACGCGTTTTCGCACAAATGCGTGCGCGGGTGCTAAAAAGAGCGGCATCGGCATGCTTAGCACGTCGTTTGGTAGAAATCCACGTGCGCGTTCTGCCAAAAGCACCATTTGCATGCACATCTTGTGGTTTTGCAGAAAACTTCATCCGCGTCTACCAAAAGATGCATGTGCATGCTTAAAACGCGTTTTCGCACAAATCCGTGCGCGGGTGCTAAAAAGAGCAGCATCGGCATGCTTAGCACGTCGTTTGGTAGAAATCCACGTGCGCGTTCTGCCAAAAGCACCATTTGCATGCACATCTTGTGGTTTTGCAGAAAACTTCATCCGCGTCTACCAAAAGATGCATGTCCATGCTTAAAACGCGTTTTCGCACAAATCCGTGCGCGGGTGCTAAAAAGAGCAGCATCGGCATGCTTAGCACGTCGTTTGGTAGAAATCCACGTGCGCGTTCTGCCAAAAGCACCATTTGCATGCACATCTTGTGGTTTTGCAGAAAACTTCATCCGCGTCTACCAAAAGATGCATGTGCATGCTTAAAACGCGTTTTCGCACAAATCCGTGCGCGGGTGCTAAAAAGAGCAGCATCGGCATGCTTAGCACGTCGTCTGGTAGAAATCCACGTGCGCGTTCTGCAAAAAGCACCATTTGCATGCACATCTTGTGGTTTTGCAGAAAACTTCATCCGCGTCTACCAAAAGATGCATGTGCATGCTTCAAACGCGTTTTCGCATAAATGCGTGCGCGGGTGCTAAAAAGAGCAGCATCGGCATGCTTAGCACGTCGTTTGGTAGAAATCCACGTGCGCGTTCTGCCAAAAGCACCATTTGCATGCACATCTTGTGGTTTTGCAGAAAACTTCATCCGCGTCTACCAAAAGATGCATGTGCATGCTTGAAACGCGTTTTCGCAAAAATCCGTGCGCGGGTGCTAAAAAGAGCAGCATCGGCATGCTTAGCACGTCGTTTGGTAGAAATCCACGTGCGCGTTCTGAAAAAAGCACCATTTGCATGCACATCTTGTGGTTTTGCAGAAAACTTCATCCGCGTCTACCAAAAGATGCATGTGCATGCTTAAGAGGAAGCTTTAGCTTGGGTGCTCCTATCTAAATACATGTAAAAGGAGAATTCGTTTTTCTCGGCAACCACTGCACTAAATTTGACGGCGTTTGCTGCATTTAAAAGAAAAGCTTAAAATCTAGTGACTGTTGGTTTCGAATTTTCGATTTAGGTCGTCAAATTTTTGTAAAAATTTGGCAAAAATCGCCAATTTTCAGAAAACGAAACTATCAAGTTTACAACTCCGTAACTCAGCAAGAAAAAATCATATCGCCATTCTGTAAATTGTACCTGATAGCACATCTAAAGCGGACAAAATTGATATGTTACATATGAACCTCAAAAAATGAAGTAATGTGTAATTACAACTTTTGCAGAACCTTCGTAAACAACGTAACAAGATCACGTAAGATGTAAACTGACATATCAAATTTGTCCGCTTTGAATGGTCTAATGGATGCCGTTTACAGAATCGCGATATCTGTTCTTGATGCAGAGCCATTAGCTTGTAAACTTCGTGCTTCTATTTTTTTCATACGTCTGAATTTTTGAAAATCCTTTTAACAAAATTCAAGCCCTAAATCAAAATTCCGCTTCCAACAGTCACTAGAATTTAACTTTCTCTCTCAAATGCAACAAATTTCATTAAAATCGGTCCAGAGGTTATCTCAGAAAAACGCTTTTGCGTTTTTACGTGTATTTGAATAGGCCGCGTTGGAGTTGAGCCCGAGCTAAAGCTTCCTCTTAAAACGCGTTTTCGCACAAATCCGTGCGCGGGTGTTAAAAAGAGCAGCATCGGCATGCTTAGCACGTCGTTTGGTAGAAATCCACGTGCGCGTTCTGCCAAAAGCACCATTTGCATGCACATCTTGTGGTTTTGCAGAAAACTTCATCCGCGTCTACCAAAAGATGCATGTGCATGCTTAAAACGCGTTTTCGCACAAATGCGTGCGCGGGTGCTAAAAAGAGCAGCATCGGCATGCTTAGCACGTCGTTTGGTAGAAATCCACGTGCGCGTTCTGCCAAAAGCACCATTTGCAAGCACATCTTGTTGTTTTGCAGAAAACTTCATCCGCGTCTACCAAAAGATGCATGTGCATGCTTAAAACGCGTTTTCGCACAAATCCGTGCGCGGGTGCTAAAAAGAGCAGCATCGGCATGCTTAGCACGTCGTTTGGTAGAAATCCACGTGCGCGTTCTGCCAAAAGCACCATTTGCATGCACATCTTGTGGTTTTGCAGAAAACTTCATCCGCGTCTACCAAAAGATGCATGTGCATGCTTAAAACGCGTTTTCGCACAAATCCGTGCGCGGGTGCTAAAAAGAGCAGCATCGGCATGCTTAGCACGTCGTTTGGTAGAAATCCACGTGCGCGTTCTGCCAAAAGCACCATTTGCATGCACATCTTGTGGTTTTGCAGAAAACTTCATCCGCGTCTACCAAAAGATGCATGTGCATGCTTAAAACGCGTTTTCGCACAAATCCGTGCGCGGGTGCTAAAAAGAGCAGCATCGGTATGCTTAGCACGTCGTTTGGTAGAAATCCACGTGCGCGTTCTGCCAAAAGCACCATTTGCATGCACATCTTGTGGTTTTGCAGAAAACTTCATCCGCGTCTACCAAAAGATGCATGTGCATGCTTAAAACGCGTTTTCGCACAAATGCGTGCGCGGGTGCTAAAAAGAGCAGCATCGGCATGCTTAGCACGTCGTTTGGTAGAAATCCACGTGCGCGTTCTGCCAAAAGCACCATTTGCATGCACATCTTGTGGTTTTGCAGAAAACTTCATCCGCGTCTACCAAAAGATGCATGTGGATGCTTAAAACGCGTTTTCGCACAAATCCGTGCGCGGGTGCTAAAAAGAGCAGCATCGGCATGCTTAGCACGTCGTTTGGTAGAAATCCACGTGCGCGTTCTGCAAAAAGCACCATTTGCATCCACATCTTGTGGTTTTGCAGAAAACTTCATCCGCGTCTACCAAAAGATGCATGTGCATGCTTAAAACGCGTTTTCGCACAAATGCATGCGCGGGTGCTAAAAAGTGTAGCATCGGCATGCTTAGCACGTCGTTTGGTAGAAATCCACGTGCGCGTTCTGCAAAAAGCACCATTTGCATGCACATCTTGTGGTTTTGCAGAAAACTTCATCCGCGTCTACCAAAAGATGCATGTGCATGCTTAAAACGCGTTTTCGCAGAAATGCGTGCGCGGGTGCTAAAAAGAGCAGCATCGGCATGCTTAGCACGTCGTTTGGTAGAAATCCACGTGCGCGTTCTGCCAAAAGCACCATTTGCATGCACATCTTGTGGTTTTGCAGAAAACTTCATCCGCGTCTACCAAAAGATGCATGTGCATGCTTAAAATGCGGTTTCGCACAAATCCGTGCGCGGGTGCTAAAAAGAGCAGCATCGGCATGCTTAGCACGTCGTTTGCTAGAAATCCACGTGCGCGTTCTGCCAAAAGCACCATTTGCATGCACATCTTGTGGTTTTGCAGAAAACTTCATCCGCGTCTACCAAAAGATGCATGTGCATGCTTAAAACGCGTTTTCGCACAAATCCGTGCGCGTGTGCTAAAAAGAGCAGCATCGGCATGCTTAGCACGTCGTTTGGTAGAAATCCACGTGCGCGTTCTGCCAAAAGCACCATTTGCATGCACATCTTGTGGTTTTGCAGAAAACTTCATCCGCGTCTACCAAAAGATGCATGTGCATGCTTAAAACGCGTTTTCGCAGAAATGCGTGCGCGGGTGCTAAAAAGAGCAGCATCGGCATGCTTAGCACGTCGTTTGGTAGAAATCCACGTGCGCGTTCTGCCAAAAGCACCATTTGCATGCACATCTTGTGGTTTTGCAGAAAACTTCATCCGCGTCTACCAAAAGATGCATGTGCATGCTTAAAACGCGTTTTCGCACAAATCCGTGCGCGGGAGCTAAAAAGAGCAGCATCGGCATGCTTAGCACGTCGTTTGGTAGAAATCCACGTGCGCGTTCTGCCAAAAGCACCATTTGCATGCACATCTTGTGGTTTTGCAGAAAACTTCATCCGCGTCTACCAAAAGATGCATGTGCATGCTTAAAACGCGTTTTCGCACAAATGCGTGCGCGGGTGCTAAAAAGAGCAGCATGGGCATGCTTAGCACGTCGTTTGGTAGAAATCCACGTGCGCGTTCTGCCAAAAGCACCATTTGCATGCACATCTTGTGGTTTTGCAGAAAACTTCATCCGCGTCTACCAAAAGATGCATGTGCATGCTTAAAATGCGGTTTCGCACAAATCCGTGCGCGGGTGCTAAAAAGAGCAGCATCGGCATGCTTAGCACGTCGTTTGCTAGAAATCCACGTGCGCGTTCTGCCAAAAGCACCATTTGCATGCACATCTTGTGGTTTTGCAGAAAACTTCATCCGCGTCTACCAAAAGATGCATGTGCATGCTTAAAACGCGTTTTCGCACAAATCCGTGCGCGTGTGCAAAAAAGAGCAGCATCGGCATGCTTAGCACGTCGTTTGGTAGAAATCCACGTGCGCGTTCTGCCAAAAGCACTATTTGCATGCACATCTTGTGGTTTTGCAGAAAACTTCATCCGCGTCTACCAAAAGATGCATGTGCATGCTTAAAACGCGTTTTCGCACAAATCCGTGCGCGGGTGCTAAAAAGAGCAGCATCGGCATGCTTAGCACGTCGTTTGGTAGAAATCCACGTGCGCGTTCTGCCAAAAGCACCATTTGCATGCACATCTTGTGGTTTTGCAGAAAACTTCATCCGCGTCTACCAAAAGATGCATGTCCATGCTTAAAACGCGTTTTCGCACAAATCCGTGCGCGGGTGCTAAAAAGAGCAGCATCGGCATGCTTAGCACGCCGTTTGGTAGAAATCCACGTGCGCGTTTTGCCAAAAGCACCATTTGCATGCACATCTTCTGGTTTTGCAGAAAACTTCATCCGCGTCTACCAAAAGATGCATGTGCATGCTTAAAACGCGTTTTCGCACAAATCCGTGCGCGGGTGCTAAAAAGAGCAGCATCGGCATGCTTAGCACGTCGTTTGGTAGAAATCCACGTGCGCGTTCTGCCAAAAGCACCATTTGCATGCACATCTTGTGGTTTTGCAGAAAACTTCATCCGCGTCTACCAAAAGATGCATGTGCATGCTTAAAACGCGTTTTCGCACAAATCCGTGCGCGGGTGCTAAAAAGAGCAGCATCGGCATGCTTAGCACGTCGTCTGGTAGAAATCCACGTGCGCGTTCTGCAAAAAGCACCATTTGCATGCACATCTTGTGGTTTTGCAGAAAACTTCATCCGCGTCTACCAAAAGATGCATGTGCATGCTTAAAACGCGTTTTCGCATAAATGCGTGCGCGGGTGCTAAAAAGAGCAGCATCGGCATGCTTAGCACGTCGTTTGGTAGAAATCCACGTGCGCGTTCTGCCAAAAGCACCATTTGCATGCACATCTTGTGGTTTTGCAGAAAACTTCATCCGCGTCTACCAAAAGATGCATGTGCATGCTTAAAACGCGTTTTCGCAAAAATCCGTGCGCGGGTGCTAAAAAGAGCAGCATCGGCATGCTTAGCACGTCGTTTGGTAGAAATCCACGTGCGCGTTCTGAAAAAAGCACCATTTGCATGCACATCTTGTGGTTTTGCAGAAAACTTCATCCGCGTCTACCAAAAGATGCATGTGCATGCTTAAAACGCGTTTTCGCACAAATGCGTGCGCGGGTGCTAAAAAGAACAGCATCGGCATGCTTAGCACGTCGTTTGGTAGAAATCCACGTGCGCGTTCTGCCAAAAGCACCATTTGCATGCACATCTTGTGGTTTTGCAGAAAACTTCATCCGCGTCTACCAAAAGATGCATGTGCATGCTTAAAACGCGTTTTCGCACAAATCCGTGCGCGGGTGCTAAAAAGAGCAGCATCGGCATGCTTAGCACGTCGTTTGGTAGAAATCCACGTGCGCGTTCTGCAAAAAGCACCATTTGCATGCACATCTTGTGGTTTTGCAGAAAACTTCATCCGCGTCTACCAAAAGATGCATGTGCATGCTTAAAACGCGTTTTCGCACAAATGCGTGCGCGGGTGCTAAAAAGAGCAGCATCGGCATGCTTAGCACGTCGTTTGGTAGAAATCCACGTGCGCGTTCTGCAAAAAGCACCATTTGCATGCACATCTTGTGGTTTTGCAGAAAACTTCATCCGCGTCTACCAAAAGATGCATGTGCATGCTTAAGAGGAAGCTTTAGCTTGGGGGCTCCTATCTAAATACATGTAAAAGGAGAATTCGTTTTTCTCGGCAACCACTGCACTAAATTTGACGGCGTTTGCTGCATTTAAAAGAAAAGCTTAAAATCTAGTGACTGTTGGTTTCGAATTTTCGATTTAGGTCGTCAAATGTTTGTAAAAATTTGGCAAAAATCGCCAATTTTCAGAAAACTAAACTATCAAGTTTACAACTCCGTAACTCAGCAAGAAAAAATCATATCGCCATTCTGTAAAATGTACCTGATAGCACATCTAAAGCGGACAAAATTGATATGTTATATATGAACCTCAAAAAATGGAGTAATGTGTAATTACAACTTTTGCAGAACCTTCGTAAACAACGTACCAAGGTCACGTAAGATGTAAACTGACATATCAAATTTGTCCGCTTTGAATGGTCTAATGGATGCCGTTTACAGAATCGCGATATCTGTTCTTGATGCAGAGCTATTAGCTTGTAAACTACGTGCTTCTATTTTTTCCATACGTCTGAATATTTGAAAATCCTTTTAACAAAATTCAAGCCCTAAATCAAAATTCCGCTTCCAACAGTCACTAGAATTTAACTTTCTCTCTCAAATGCAACAAATTTCATTAAAATCGGTCCAGAGGTTATCTCAGAAAAACGCTTTTGCGTTTTTACATGTATTTGAATAGGCCGCGTTGGAGTTGAGCCCGAGCTAAAGCTTCCTCTTAAAACGCGTTTTCGCACAAATGCGTGCGCGGGTGCTAAAAAGAGCAGCATCGGCATGCTTAGCACGTCGTTTGGTAGAAATCCACGTGCGCGTTCTGCCAAAAGCACCATTTGCATGCACATCTTGTGGTTTTGCAGAAAACTTCATCCGCGTCTACCAAAAGATCCATGTGCATGCTTAAAACGCGTTTTCGCACAAATGCGTGCGCGGGTGCTAAAAAGAGCAGCATCGGCATGCTTAGCACGTCGTTTGGTAGAAATCCACGTGCGCGTTCTGCCAAAAGCACCATTTGCATGCACATCTTGTGGTTTTGCAGAAAACGTCATCCGCGTCTACCAAAAGATGCATGTGCATGCTTAAAACGCGTTTTCGCACAAAATCGTGCGCGGGTGCTAAAAAGAGCAGCATCGGCATGCTTAGCACGTCGTTTGGTAGAAATCCACGTGCGCGTTCTGCCAAAAGCACCATTTGCATGCACATCTTCTGGTTTTGCAGAAAACTTCATCCGCGTCTACCAAAAGATGCATGTGCATGCTTAAAACGCGTTTTCGCACAAATCCGTGCGCGGGTGCTAAAAAGAGCAGCATCGGCATGCTTAGCACGTCGTTTGGTAGAAATCCACGTGCGCGTTCTGCCAAAAGCACCATTTGCATGCACATCTTCTGGTTTTGCAGAAAACTTCATCCGCGTCTACCAAAAGATGCATGTGCATGCTTAAAACGCGGTTTCGCACAAATCCGTGCGCGGGTGCTAAAAAGAGCAGCATCGGCATGCTTAGCACGTCGTTTGGTAGAAATCCACGTGCGCGTTCTGCCAAAAGCACCATTTGCATGCACATCTTGTGGTTTTGCAGAAAACTTCATCCGCGTCTACCAAAAGATGCATGTGCATGCTTAAAACGCGTTTTCGCACAAATGCGTGCGCGGGTGCTAAAAAGAGCAGCATCGGCATGCTTAGCACGTCGTTTGGTAGAAATCCACGTGCGCGTTCTGCCAAAAGCACCATTTGCATGCACATCTTGTGGTTTTGCAGAAAACTTCATCCGCGTCTACCAAAAGATGCATGTGCATGCTTAAAACGCGTTTTCGCACAAATGCGTGCGCGGGTGCTAAAAAGAGCAGCATCGGCATGCTTAGCACGTCGTTTGGTAGAAATCCACGTGCGCGTTCTGCCAAAAGCACCATTCGCATGCACATCTTGTGGTTTTGCAGAAAACTTCATCCGCGTCTACCAAAAGATGCATGTGCATGCTTAAAACGCATTTTCGCACAAATCCGTGCGCGGGTGCTAAAAAGAGCAGCATCGGCATGCTTAGCACGTCGTTTGGTAGAAATCCACGTGCGCGTTCTGCCAAAAGCACCATTTGCATGCACATCTTGTGGTTTTGCAGAAAACTTCATCCGCGTCTGCCAAAAGATGCATGTGCATGCTTAAAACGCGTTTTCGCACAAATGCGTGCGCGGGTGCTAAAAAGAGCAGCTTCGGCATGCTTAGCACGTCGTTTGGTAGAAATCCACGTGCGCGTTCTGCCAAAAGCACCATTTGCATGCACATCTTGTGGTTTTGCAGAAAACTTCATCCGCGTCTACCAAAAGATGCATGTGCATGCTTAAAACGCGTTTTCGCACAAATCCGTGCGCGGGTGCTAAAAAGAGCAGCATCGGCATGCTTAGCACGTCGTTTGGTAGAAATCCACGTGCGCGTTCTGCCAAAAGCACCATTTGCATGCACATCTTGTGGTTTTGCAGAAAACTTCATCCGCGTCTACCAAAAGATCCATGTGCACGCTTAAAACGCGTTTTCGCACAAATCCGTGCGCGGGTGCTAAAAAGAGCAGCATCGGCATGCTTAGCACGTCGTCTGGTAGAAATCCACGTGCGCGTTCTGCAAAAAGCACCATTTGCATGCACATCTTGTGGTTTTGCAGAAAACTTCATCCGCGTCTACCAAAAGATGCATGTGCATGCTTAAAACGCGTTTTCGCACAAATGCGTGCGCGGGTGCTAAAAAGAGCAGCATCGGCATGCTTAGCACGTCGTTTGGTAGAAATCCACGTGCGCGTTCTGCCAAAAGCACCATTTGCATGCACATCTTGTGGTTTTGCAGAAAACTTCATCCGCGTCTACCAAAAGATGCATGCGCATGCTTAAAACGCGTTTTCGCACAAATGCGTGCGCGGGTGCTAAAAAGAGCAGCATCGGCATGCTTAGCACGTCGTTTGGTAGAAATCCACGTGCGCGTTCTGCCAAAAGCACCATTTGCATGCACATCTTGTGGTTTTGCAGAAAACTTCATCCGCGTCTACCAAAAGATGCATGTGCATGCTTAAAACGCGTTTTCGCACAAATCCGTGCGCGGGTGCTAAAAAGAGCAGCATCGGCATGCTTAGCACGTCGTTTGGTAGACATCCACGTGCGCGTTCTGCCAAAAGCACCATTTGCATGCACATCTTGTGGTTTTGCAGAAAACTTCATCCGCGTCTACCAAAAGATGCATGTGCATGCTTAAAACGCGTTTTCGCACAAATCCGTGCGCGGGTGCTAAAAAGAGCAGCATCGGCATGCTTAGCACGTCGTTTGGTAGAAATCCACGTGCGCGTTCTGCCAAAAGCACCATTTGCATGCACATCTTGTGGTTTTGCAGAAAACTTCATCCGCGTCTACCAAAAGATGCATGTCCATGCTTAAAACGCGTTTTCGCACAAATCCGTGCGCGGGTGCTAAAAAGAGCAGCATCGGCATGCTTAGCACGCCGTTTGGTAGAAATCCACGTGCGCGTTTCGCCAAAAGCACCATTTGCATGCACATCTTCTGGTTTTGCAGAAAACTTCATCCGCGTCTACCAAAAGATGCATGTGCATGCTTAAAACGCGTTTTCGCACAAATCCGTGCGCGGGTGCTAAAAAGAGCAGCATCGGCATGCTTAGCACGTCGTTTGGTAGAAATCCACGTGCGCGTTCTGCCAAAAGCACCATTTGCATGCACATCTTGTGGTTTTGCAGAAAACTTCATCCGCGTCTACCAAAAGATGCATGTGCATGCTTAAAACGCGTTTTCGCACAAATCCGTGCGCGGGTGCTAAAAAGAGCAGCATCGGCATGCTTAGCACGTCGTCTGGTAGAAATCCACGTGCGCGTTCTGCAAAAAGCACCATTTGCGTGCACATCTTGTGGTTTTGCAGAAAACTTCATCCGCGTCTACCAAAAGATGCATGTGCATGCTTAAAACGCGTTTTCGCATAAATGCGTGCGCGGGTGCTAAAAAGAGCAGCATCGGCATGCTTAGCACGTCGTTTGGTAGAAATCCACGTGCGCGTTCTGCCAAAAGCACCATTTGCATGCACATCTTGTGGTTTTGCAGAAAACTTCATCCGCGTCTACCAAAAGATGCATGTGCATGCTTAAAACGCGTTTTCGCAAAAATCCGTGCGCGGGTGCTAAAAAGAGCAGCATCAGCATGCTTAGCACGTCGTTTGGTAGAAATCCACGTGCGCGTTCTGAAAAAAGCACCATTTGCATGCACATCTTGTGGTTTTGCAGAAAACTTCATCCGCGTCTACCAAAAGATGCATGTGCATGCTTAAAACGCGTTTTCGCACAAATGCGTGCGCGGGTGCTAAAAAGAACAGCATCGGCATGCTTAGCACGTCGTTTGGTAGAAATCCACGTGCGCGTTCTGCCAAAAGCACCATTTGCATGCACATCTTGTGGTTTTGCAGAAAACTTCATCCGCGTCTACCAAAAGATGCATGTGCATGCTTAAAACGCGTTTTCGCACAAATGCGTGCGCGGGTGCTAAAAAGAGCAGCATCGGCATGCTTAGCACGTCGTTTGGTAGAAATCCACGTGCGCGTTCTGCAAAAAGCACCATTTGCATGCACATCTTGTGGTTTTGCAGAAAACTTCATCCGCGTCTACCAAAAGATGCATGTGCATGCTTAAGAGGAAGCTTTAGCTTGGGGGCTCCTATCTAAATACATGTAAAAGGAGAATTCGTTTTTCTCGGCAACCACTGCACTAAATTTGACGGCGTTTGCTGCATTTAAAAGAAAAGCTTAAAATCTAGTGACTGTTGGTTTCGAATTTTCGATTTAGGTCGTCAAATGTTTGTAAAAATTTGGCAAAAATCGCCAATTTTCAGAAAACTAAACTATCAAGTTTACAACTCCGTAACTCAGCAAGAAAAAATCATATCGCCATTCTGTAAAATGTACCTGATAGCACATCTAAAGCGGACAAAATTGATATGTTATATATGAACCTCAAAAAATGGAGTAATGTGTAATTACAACTTTTGCAGAACCTTCGTAAACAACGTACCAAGGTCACGTAAGATGTAAACTGACATATCAAATTTGTCCGCTTTGAATGGTCTAATGGATGCCGTTTACAGAATCGCGATATCTGTTCTTGATGCAGAGCTATTAGCTTGTAAACTAGGTGCTTCTATTTTTTCCATACGTCTGAATATTTGAAAATCCTTTTAACAAAATTCAAGCCCTAAATCAAAATTCCGCTTCCAACAGTCACTAGAATTTAACTTTCTCTCTCAAATGCAACAAATTTCATTAAAATCGGTCCAGAGGTTATCTCAGAAAAACGCTTTTGCGTTTTTACATGTATTTGAATAGGCCGCGTTGGAGTTGAGCCCGAGCTAAAGCTTCCTCTTAAAACGCGTTTTCGCACAAATGCGTGCGCGGGTGCTAAAAAGAGCAGCATCGGCATGCTTAGCACGTCGTTTGGTAGAAATCCACGTGCGCGTTCTGCCAAAAGCACCATTTGCATGCACATCTTGTGGTTTTGCAGAAAACTTCATCCGCGTCTACCAAAAGATCCATGTGCATGCTTAAAACGCGTTTTCGCACAAATGCGTGCGCGGGTGCTAAAAAGAGCAGCATCGGCATGCTTAGCACGTCGTTTGGTAGAAATCCACGTGCGCGTTCTGCCAAAAGCACCATTTGCATGCACATCTTGTGGTTTTGCAGAAAACTTCATCCGCGTCTACCAAAAGATGCATGTGCATGCTTAAAACGCGTTTTCGCACAAAATCGTGCGCGGGTGCTAAAAAGAGCAGCATCGGCATGCTTAGCACGTCGTTTGGTAGAAATCCACGTGCGCGTTCTGCCAAAAGCACCATTTGCATGCACATCTTCTGGTTTTGCAGAAAACTTCATCCGCGTCTACCAAAAGATGCATGTGCATGCTTAAAACGCGTTTTCGCACAAATCCGTGCGCGGGTGCTAAAAAGAGCAGCATCGGCATGCTTAGCACGTCGTTTGGTAGAAATCCACGTGCGCGTTCTGCCAAAAGCACCATTTGCATGCACATCTTCTGGTTTTGCAGAAAACTTCATCCGCGTCTACCAAAAGATGCATGTGCATGCTTAAAACGCGGTTTCGCACAAATCCGTGCGCGGGTGCTAAAAAGAGCAGCATCGGCATGCTTAGCACGTCGTTTGGTAGAAATCCACGTGCGCGTTCTGCCAAAAGCACCATTTGCATGCACATCTTGTGGTTTTGCAGAAAACTTCATCCGCGTCTACCAAAAGATGCATATGCATGCTTAAAACGCGTTTTCGCACAAATGCGTGCGCGGGTGCTAAAAAGAGCAGCATCGGCATGCTTAGCACGTCGTTTGGTAGAAATCCACGTGCGCGTTCTGCCAAAAGCACCATTTGCATGCACATCTTGTGGTTTTGCAGAAAACTTCATCCGCGTCTACCAAAAGATGCATGTGCATGCTTAAAACGCGTTTTCGCACAAATGCGTGCGCGGGTGCTAAAAAGAGCAGCATCGGCATGCTTAGCACGTCGTTTGGTAGAAATCCACGTGCGCGTTCTGCCAAAAGCACCATTTGCATGCACATCTTGTGGTTTTGCAGAAAACTTCATCCGCGTCTACCAAAAGATGCATGTGCATGCTTAAAACGCATTTTCGCACAAATCCGTGCGCGGGTGCTAAAAAGAGCAGCATCGGCATGCTTAGCACGTCGTTTGGTAGAAATCCACGTGCGCGTTCTGCCAAAAGCACCATTTGCATGCACATCTTGTGGTTTTGCAGAAAACTTCATCCGCGTCTACCAAAAGATGCATGTGCATGCTTAAAACGCGTTTTCGCACAAATGCGTGCGCGGGTACTAAAAAGAGCAGCATCGGCATGCTTAGCACGTCGTTTGGTAGAAATCCACGTGCGCGTTCTGCCAAAAGCACCATTTGCATGCACATCTTGTGGTTTTGCAGAAAACTTCATCCGCGTCTACCAAAAGATGCATGTGCATGCTTAAAACGCGTTTTCGCACAAATCCGTGCGCGGGTGCTAAAAAGAGCAGCATCGGCATGCTTAGCACGTCGTTTGGTAGAAATCCACGTGCGCGTTCTGCCAAAAGCACCATTTGCATGCACATCTTGTGGTTTTGCAGAAAACTTCATCCGCGTCTACCAAAAGATCCATGTGCACGCTTAAAACGCGTTTTCGCACAAATCCGTGCGCGGGTGCTAAAAAGAGCAGCATCGGCATGCTTAGCACGTCGTCTGGTAGAAATCCACGTGCGCGTTCTGCAAAAAGCACCATTTGCATGCACATCTTGTGGTTTTGCAGAAAACTTCATCCGCGTCTACCAAAAGATGCATGTGCATGCTTAAAACGCGTTTTCGCACAAATGCGTGCGCGGGTGCTAAAAAGAGCAGCATCGGCATGCTTAGCACGTCGTTTGGTAGAAATCCACGTGCGCGTTCTGCCAAAAGCACCATTTGCATGCACATCTTGTGGTTTTGCAGAAAACTTCATCCGCGTCTACCAAAAGATGCATGCGCATGCTTAAAACGCGTTTTCGCACAAATGCGTGCGCGGGTGCTAAAAAGAGCGGCATCGGCATGCTTAGCACGTCGTTTGGTAGAAATCCACGTGCGCGTTCTGCCAAAAGCACCATTTGCATGCACATCTTGTGGTTTTGCAGAAAACTTCATCCGCGTCTACCAAAAGATGCATGTGCATGCTTAAAACGCGTTTTCGCACAAATCCGTGCGCGGGTGCTAAAAAGAGCAGCATCGGCATGCTTAGCACGTCGTTTGGTAGACATCCACGTGCGCGTTCTGCCAAAAGCACCATTTGCATGCACATCTTGTGGTTTTGCAGAAAACTTCATCCGCGTCTACCAAAAGATGCATGTGCATGCTTAAAACGCGTTTTCGCACAAATCCGTGCGCGGGTGCTAAAAAGAGCAGCATCGGCATGCTTAGCACGTCGTTTGGTAGAAATCCACGTGCGCGTTCTGCCAAAAGCACCATTTGCATGCACATCTTGTGGTTTTGCAGAAAACTTCATCCGCGTCTACCAAAAGATGCATGTGCATGCTTAAAACGCGTTTTCGCACAAATCCGTGCGCGGGTGCTAAAAAGAGCAGCATCGGCATGCTTAGCACGTCGTTTGGTAGAAATCCACGTGCGCGTTCTGCCAAAAGCACCATTTGCATGCACATCTTGTGGTTTTGCAGAAAACTTCATCCGCGTCTACCAAAAGATGCATGTGCATGCTTAAAACGCGTTTTGGCACAAATCCGTGCGCGGGTGCTAAAAAGAGCAGCATCGGCATGCTTAGCACGTCGTTTGGTAGAAATCCACGTGCGCGTTCTGCCAAAAGCACCATTTGCATGCACATCTTGTGGTTTTGCAGAAAACTTCATCCGCGTCTACCAAAAGATGCATGTGCATGCTTAAAACGCGTTTTCGCACAAATGCGTGCGCGGGTGCTAAAAAGAGCAGCATCGGCATGCTTAGCACGTCGTTTGGTAGAAATCCACGTGCGCGTTCTGCCAAAAGCACCATTTGCATGCACATCTTGTGGTTTTGCAGAAAACTTCATCCGCGTCTACCAAAAGATGCATGTGCATGCTTAAAACGCGTTTTTGCACAAATCCGTGCGCGGGTGCTAAAAAGAGCAGCATCGGCATGCTTAGCACGTCGTTTGGTAGAAATCCACGTGCGCGTTCTGCAAAAAGCACCATTTGCATGCACATCTTGTGGTTTTGCAGAAAACTTCATCCGCGTCTACCAAAAGATGCATGTGCATGCTTAAAACGCGTTTTCGCACAAATGCGTGCGCGGGTGCTAAAAAGAGCAGCATCGGCATGCTTAGCACGTCGTTTGGTATAAATCCACGTGCGCGTTCTGCCAAAAGCACCATTTGCATGCACATCTTGTGGTTTTGCAGAAAACTTCATCCGCGTCTACCAAAAGATGCATGTGCATGCTTAAAACGCGTTTTCGCACAAATCCGTGCGCGGGTGCTAAAAAGAGCAGCATCGGCATGCTTAGCACGTCGTTTGGTAGAAATCCACGTGCGCGTTCTGCCAAAAGCACCATTTGCATGCACATCTTCTGGTTTTGCAGAAAACTTCATCCGCGTCTACCAAAAGATGCATGTGCATGCTTAAAACGCGTTCTCGCACAAATCCGTGCGCGGGTGCTAAAAAGAGCAGCATCGGCATGCTTAGCACGTCGTTTGGTAGAAATCCACGTGCGCGTTCTGCCAAAAGCACCATTTGCATGCACATCTTGTGGTTTTGCAGAAAACTTCATCCGCGTCTACCAAAAGATGCATGTGCATGCTTAAAAACGCGTTTTCGCACAAATCCGTGCGCGGGTGCTAAAAAGAGCAGCATCGGCATGCTTAGCACGTCGTTTGGTAGAAATCCACGTGCGCGTTCTGCCAAAAGCACCATTTGCATGCACATCTTGTGGTTTTGCAGAAAACTTCATCCGCGTCTACCAAAAGATGCATGTGCATGCTTAAAACGCGTTTTCGCACAAATGCGTGCGCGGGTGCTAAAAAGAGCAGCATCGGCATGCTTAGCACGTCGTTTGGTAGAAATCCACGTGCGCGTTCTGCCAAAAGCACCATTTGCATGCACATCTTGTGGTTTTGCAGAAAACTTCATCCGCGTCTACCAAAAGATGCATGTGCATGCTTAAAACGCGTTTTCGCACAAATCCGTGCGCGGGTGCTAAAAAGAGCAAATCGGCATGCTTAGCACGTCGTTTGGTAGAAATCCACGTGCGCGTTCTGCCAAAAGCACCATTTGCATGCACATCTTGTGGTTTTGCAGAAAACTTCATCCGCGTCTACCAAAAGATGCATGTGCATGCTTAAAACGCGTTTTCGCACAAATGCGTGCGCGGGTGCTAAAAAGAGCAGCATCGGCATGCTTAGCACGTCGTTTGGTAGAAATCCACGTGCGCGTTCTGCCAAAAGCACCATTTGCATGCACATCTTGTGGTTTTGCAGAAAACTTCATCCGCGTCTACCAAAAGATGCATGTGCATGCTTAAAACGCGTTTTCGCACAAATCCGTGCGCGGGTGCTAAAAAGAGCAGCATCGGCATGCTTAGGCACGTCGTTTGGTAGAAATCCACGTGCGCGTTCTGCCAAAAGCACCATTTGCATGCACATCTTGTGGTTTTGCAGAAAACTTCATCCGCGTCTACCAAAAGATGCATGTGCATGCTTAAAACGCGTTTTCGCAAAAATCCGTGCGCGGGTGCTAAAAAGAGCAGCATCAGCATGCTTAGCACGTCGTTTGGTAGAAATCCACGTGCGCGTTCTGAAAAAAGCACCATTTGCATGCACATCTTGTGGTTTTGCAGAAAACTTCATCCGCGTCTACCAAAAGATGCATGTGCATGCTTAAAACGCGTTTTCGCACAAATGCGTGCGCGGGTGCTAAAAAGAACAGCATCGGCATGCTTAGCACGTCGTTTGGTAGAAATCCACGTGCGCGTTCTGCCAAAAGCACCATTTGCATGCACATCTTGTGGTTTTGCAGAAAACTTCATCCGCGTCTACCAAAAGATGCATGTGCATGCTTAAAACGCGTTTTCGCACAAATCCGTGCGCGGGTGCTAAAAAGAGCAGCATCGGCATGCTTAGCACGTCGTTTGGTAGAAATCCACGTGCGCGTTCTGCAAAAAGCACCATTTGCATGCACATCTTGTGGTTTTGCAGAAAACTTCATCCGCGTCTACCAAAAGATGCATGTGCATGCTTAAAACGCGTTTTCGCACAAATGCGTGCGCGGGTGCTAAAAAGAGCAGCATCGGCATGCTTAGCACGTCGTTTGGTAGAAATCCACGTGCGCGTTCTGCAAAAAGCACCATTTGCATGCACATCTTGTGGTTTTGCAGAAAACTTCATCCGCGTCTACCAAAAGATGCATGTGCATGCTTAAGAGGAAGCTTTAGCTTGGGGGCTCCTATCTAA